>NC_136988.1:9816092-9983592 GCF_032717465.1 Coenobita brevimanus | reverse complement strand
AGATTTCATTATCAACTAAAGTAGCAACTCTCGCTGTGACACGCTTGAGTAAATTATTTTGCTGACTGAAGAATTCCAATAGTAGTTTTCAGAGATGTTTGTTACCGTGGCCTACTTTGCTTCACAATTCACCACAGCTAACGCAGAACTTCACCGTTTCAGTGGTCATATTTCATTACACATTGGGAGCAGTTACTTATCGCACATTCGTTTGTATTCTCACACTTCGAGTTTACTAACAACGGATAATAATGTAAGGTAAGAACACAACACAGTGACTCTGGAGAGAAAGGAAGAGGGGAAAAATTGGTGAAAACACGACAGAATGAAGGAGACGAGGGAAAGAGGAGAAAGATGAGGAGATATGACAAAATAAAAGACAGGGAAGAAAAAGGAGGGGGAAATGGAGAGAATACGACTGAATGTAAGAGGTGGGAAAAGGGGAAGTGAAAACTGGGCAAATTATAGTCAGTGAGATAAACGAGACTGGCAGCTGTTCTTCTAGCCTTCTTTTCATGATTGTCACAAAACTCAGTGTCAGAGAGATCTGTATGGCTACTAAGAGAAGAGTGGAATGAGAGTTAAAGAGAGAGAAATGAAAGAGTTAAGACACAAGCTGGATGAGAGAGAGAGAGAGAGAGAGAGAGAGAGAGGAGTAACGGGGCCACGAACCTCATACAACCACCTTTAACACCGCACTGACTTTCCGCACAGCCAGACCACCCCACGCCTCGCTTTCACTACTCCTCCCTACCTCTCTCCCAATCCTTCCTGTCCTTTCCATTTTCTCTCATTTCCCTTCTCTCCCTCTCCGTCAGTCTCTCTCCTCCTTCTTCCTCTTTCGCAAGTTTTCCCACATTCCCCTCTTCCCTCACCATCTTTCTCTCCTCGCATTTCCCTCGTTCGCTATTCTTTTTCCCCCTCTACCTTTGCGTTATACCTTCTCTTCCTCTCCCGCCCTTGCTGTCTCATTCTTCCGTTCTGTCTTTTTCATCCACGGCCTCCTCCCTTGTCCGAGATTTTTTTTTTCCTCGAGTTTCTTTTCTGGCCTCGTTCTCTTCTTTGATTTTTTTTTTTTTCGCTTTGGTTTGGTAGGTGGTGATGGGATGGTAGGTGGTGGCGATCATCATCCACTCACTTGATGTATTGCTGCCTCTTTCTTCCTTCACAGTTATCGTTCTTTCTCTGTATCTGCCCTTCCCTCTTCCTATTTTCCCCATCTTTCCAATCACTTTTCTTTATTCTTTTCCTTTAAGGTGGCTTTACATTGAGTAACAAACCAAATGGTTTACTGTAAGCCAGGAAACCATATACAGCGCTGGGTTGTAACCATGAAACGTAACCATGTAACCAACGCGTATGTGTTCCCTACGTGTCAACAAATGGGTCTGCAGAGGGTTCGTGCCTCTCCCCATAAAAAGAATTATTTAAAAAACGAACGACCACCCTTTACGGGATTATTATATAAATAGACAGAGAAATTAATAGACTACTACCTTTCTCTCTCACTCCCTATCTATGCCCCCCTCCCTCCCTCCCTTCCTTTCTCAGATGCTGTTTCCCTCGTGATCATTCTGTGCTTTCCTCTGTTTCCTGCTTTATCCGTCTCCCTCTGTCTCCCCTTCCATCATCCCTTGTAACTCCTCTCTTCAGTGCTACCATTTCTGAACGAGGGAGCATCTCTATTGAAGAGGCGGCTTTGTACGTCCGTCCATCACTAACGCTTTTAGGTAACAAGGTGATTCACTTCCATTGACTTCAGCGACTTTAGCGAAACTCGATATTGGGAACCTGAAGCTTCTGACCATTTTGCGTCATTTATGTCCCACAACTTTCGCACCGTTGTTAAATTCTCGTGTTCTTTCACTTCCCATATCCTTAGAGAACATTAGCTCTTACTATATAGTTAAGCACACGTTTATTTTTCATAACTTGCTACAGATATATTTAACTTTATGAAACACCCATACACGCCTTATCACCGAGGAGTTAGCTCTCTACCACAGATACATTTCTTTACTATTTTTTTTTCTGGTCAGACAGGCAAGTACAGTACAAAAGAGTTGTGCGACCTTACTGTTTTCTTGGTCTTCTTATTTTTGCTGTTCTTTTTCTTTAATAAACCATCGCGACACCCACATGACAAACATACACTGCCCATCTTCACAGGGCGTCCACCATCCCTCCCGTCTTATCTGTTGCTTACCGCCCATATCACCGATATCCCCCCACCCCTCCCTCTCCTCAAAAAAACTACTGCCTTCCCCAAATAGGTCAGTCTACAATGTAACACTTTCACATGGAATCTTTTACCCTGGTTCACCCCACCACCCAAAATCATCTCCACCCGCTCTGTCCGCTACTCTTCACCTGTCTCAACTTATTTCTGCGACTCTAGCACCGATCTTCAAGAGTAATTTGTTATCCTTGTCTCTGACTCATGAAGAATTATGTTAGTTATGATCTGTCCTACAACAAACGGCATCGAAAGGAACAAAAGACCTGTTGCTGCTTGCTCTCCTTTGTACTCCTTTGTACTCACGTCTCCAGCAAGGTGTCTCATAATATGCTTATCTTCACAGGGAGTACTTGCTCCGTGTTGCCCAACATCGAAAACCATCTTGGCTCATCCCCACCATCTACTCGTCTTCGTCATCTTACACCATTTTTCGTCTCTCCTTTGACGTCTACCTTACCCGCCTACTTACATTTCATATAAATCCCCATGACCAGCTCGTCTCTTCCCGCCCATTCGTTTCATCCCACTTAGTACTAAAAGGTCTGAAATGACACACAGACAGACAGACAGACACACACACACACACACACACACACACACACACACACACACACACACACACACACACACACACACACACACACACACACACACACACACACATACACACATGCACACGCGAGCGCGCGCGAATCTATCCTTGCTGATGTGAGTAGAAATGGTGGACCTAAGTTTACTGGGAAGGCCTCACTTTGCCTGACGGTGTTCTCATCTGACGTACTTGGGTCTGAACTTGGATTAAATGAACTTAAAATAACTAGAATCGACAGAAGGTAACCTATTAAGGCTGTTGCTGGACCTCAGTTGATGTGTGTGCCTGACCGAATGCAAAGGCCTTGAATGAGTTCACGTGCGTGTGAATGGCTCTAGAAGGTCCTAAAGTTGCCTGACTGATCATCAATGGATATGAAGGACATAGCTCGACCTGCGCAACACAAACGATCCTACTTGGAAGTGAATGAGTTTAATCGGACATGAAATGATATGACTGAGCTCAAATGGAAGTAAGCAGCCTGAACTGACCACAATGACTTATAGTTAAGAAGATCCGAATGATCATGAGCGGACTTAAATGACCTAAAGGACTGATTTGACCCGAATAGACCTAAATAGATCAAAACCGCCCTTAATAAACGCTAACTTATCCGTCAGTCTAACTATAAATTATTAGACCTAACAGGACCTTAACCCATGAGACTCGGGAATGCCTTTTCCTTTTTCTCCTCAATTCACAACTCACGCAACAAATGGGGCAAGGCGCGTCCCTACTCCATTCGAGTGTTTCTGTTGAAAAACCCTTTCAATGTAACTGGGAGAGTTACAGGGAACGATTTAGAGCTGAATATGACATTATGTGAGTTTGTTGTGAGTCTAGGTTTCACAGAGGCTCTTGCTGTGGAGAGAGGTTGTAGAGCTGTGTTGCTCTGGCTGCCATCATCTAACGATATTACTTAACAAAGTATGGTCTCCTCGAAACAGGGCAATGAGATATAACTTTATCAAATCCCTTCAATACAAAACTCTTTTTCTATTGTGATTAAACGTCTAATAGCTTTAAGAATAAAAAAAAAAAAAAAACAAGGCTGAGGTGAGGGGGATGGAATGGAAGGTTATACGAGGGGAGGATTAGCTGGAGAGAAGGAAGCCAAATAGCAGAAGACAGGGCAACGAAGAGGCCATTCATTTGTGTCCAATCCTCATGGGATTAAGACGCCTAGTAACAGATAGACAAATAGATGTCACTCGGGGACAAGAGGTTAATTAACCGAATAGTCATGAAAGGGCTTATGCTGACCTGAATGAGGCAGAATGACTACGACTTGCATGACTAGAGCCAAATGATGGGAATTGACCTAAATTGACTTTCTTCATCCTACTGGATATACAATGGCCCAGTTGGATTAAAAAGACCCTAAAAACAGCTTAACTCACTTTACCGAGTCTGATTGGATGTGACTGGAGTGGGAGGAGAAGGCATGAATGGGCAGGCATATCAAAGGTCATTTCAATGACTGTTCTGCTGCCATTACCCAAACTTGCGGATATTTCTTTACAATGTACGTACCATGTTGTCGAACACGGTTGTTTACTTTATTCTTGCTACCTTCTGACGCTTTCCTCAGATACTGGGAAACCTTATGCATTCAGCGGGATCACTGATGTCTAACTGAACCTCAAATCGTTTGAAAATTCACTTCAAAACTAAAGTTTTTTATCTGGATATTTAAAGAGTAAAAGAGAGAAAACTGTCCTCAGGATACACAGGTAAATCAGTCCGACTAGGCAAATGCCAGGCTTGTGTGTGTGTGTGTGTGTGTGTGTGTGTGTGTGTGTGTGTGTGTGTGTGTGTGTGTGTGTGTGTGTATGTGCTTACAAGAATGAATTTACGTGTGTGTGTTTTTTGGGGGGGTGAGTACTCTGTATGTGTACGTTAGTGCTTGTGTTAGGTTCCTGGTCTCTTTCCTTTGTGCATGTTTGTACTCTCCTTCCTTTACACTAAGTGATAAGCCAGATGGTTTCCTTTAAGCCAGGAAACCATTTACAGCGCTGAGTGGTAACCATATGACCAACCCATAAGTGTTCCTTACATATCAGCAAGTGGGTTGGCGGAGGGTCAGTGCTCCTCCCCTTAAAACAACTAACTCGGAGACAAACGGCCACCCCTTGCGGGATTGCGACGTCTGGCTGTAGAGAGATGCTTAGTGTCTGCTTTCTCTTTTCTTCCTTGTGTGTGTGTGTGTGTGTGTGTGTGTGTGTGTGTGTGTGCTTTAGCTTCTTAACCTTGTTTTCAACATGTGATTATACGTGGTGTGGAGACTTATGGTAGGGAATGTCAAAGATAGTTGGGACCTATAATGGTGATTGAGTGTTTAGTTAATGGTCAGTTTATTACTGCCATAATCCTAATTCAAATCTTCATAATGAAAATCACCAGTATTGCTTTCTCGTTATAAACATTTATATTTTTAGATAATCAGTCATCACTATTAAAATGATCAGTATCATCACAATCTTTATCATTATCACTACAATTATACATAATGGTCATTACGACTATCACTGTCATCATAACCATTATTATCATCACAACCACTGCTATCATCATATCATCTTTATAACCAAGACAAGCGTCATCACCATCACTAAATCACGATTTTTCTATATATGTGTGTTTTCAGAGGCGATTTGTTATTTTTAAGCTTGAGGAGGATCTCTCGAAACATTTTTTTACGAGTACTGTAGTGTAACTATAGGCCTGCACACGTCTGACTCGGGCAGAGAGCTCTACCATGCAGGTACACCCTATATATGTATTTTTTTTTCTTTTATACGGGGAACTGATCAGTAAGACAGAGGAACATAGCATTACGTCACTGGAGAACCACATGTTAACTAAAGAATTTCCGGGCCAGTATACGAAGCCAGTGATTGCCCTGTTCTTCAGCACCGCCCAATACTCTGCGCGTTTCAGCATGATAATGCAGTGATTGATTATATCGATAAGCCTAACAGGCAAGAGAAGTGGTTTTGATTCCTGAGCCAACAACGAAAGCACTAACCACAATCTCTTTTTCGTGCCAAGAAACTGAATAGGATCTGAAGTGAAAAACGTCGCTCGAGTATCACAGTATGGGGAAATGTTTAGGTGCTTTCCTTTTTAGTCACACATAACATCACAAGATTTTGTTTCACACATTAGTCCTACTACGTGTAAGAGGTATTTTATTATAAGTTTCCTTTTACTGGGTTTCTTTGACAGGTTAAGACTGAGGGGTAAAAATTGTGTAGACCTCACCGCAGAAGGAAAAAATGAGTAAGTGGAGAGGAAGTAGAGTAAATGATCCGTGATGAATTGACTGAATATTCCGCTTCACTGACTCCTTTTTTTTTTTTTTTTTTTCAGAAAGAAAAAAAGAAAACGCAATTACCAAGGGCAAACGTGAGTGCAGTGCAAGGACTAATGTGTAAAAGAAAAAAAAAAAAGATGTACAACAGCAAGCGAAAGATAACTTGTAGCCTCTCAAGTATGTGAATTACTCTGAAAAATATTTTCTTAGCGTCCACTCCATACCATGCGTAAGAATCTTTGCTGATGGATCAAAAAAGTGTTTAATATGCGAAAACTGAAGATAAGAGTGGACAAATTAAAGCAATAAAAGGGAAAAGTGTTGTGAACACTTGAGTAAGAGAGCCTGTGAGAGAGCCCACGTCAGAGCGACCCGTAACCTCCAACCACAGCCACCTTCAACACCACACTGAAGTCTGCACCACTACACCACTCCAGTCCTCTCGCTCCCTCCCTCAGCTTCTCTCTCTCTCTCTCTCTCTCTCTCTCTCTCTTTCTCTCTCACACACACACACATCTAGCCCTTTCTATCCATCATTCTTTCCTCTTCCTTCTCCTTCATCATTTTTGTAGGCCTACATGGGTTCGATCCCTCTCTAAAGGTATAAACATCTCTGATTGTGCTCCTGGGAATATTTCAGTTTATCAGTGATTTTTGAAATGAACAGGTGCCAGACTTCTTCCTCTAACATAGCTAAGGTGTGGGGAACAATATAATGTGACCGAAGTGATTTTTTTTAAATCAGCCTGATAATAATTTAACAGTGAAAAGTAAGAACTGGCCGCAGGCCTTTTTTTTTCATGGAAGAAGGAACCCAAGGCCCGGAGCCTGCAAACCGTTCCTTCCAAGAAAAAAAGCAAAAACAATACAACAGACAGCCAAATTCAAGATCCCATCACTTCGAGATGCCTGGACACACAGTGTTTGAAAGACTGGAGATCATAGGAAGTAGAAAATACGGAGGGAGATCGTTCCAGAGTTGACCTTAGGCATAAATGAAGGACTCGGTGTAACGGTTAACTCTTGCATTAGAGGGTTAGACAGACAAGGGATGAGAGTTTGTTGCCAGACGGGTGCTATGCGCCTGTTATGGAGTTGGAGGGATGCAAACTCTCAGTTAAAAGGAGCAGTGAAAATTGAAGTAGTGACAGAGAAGAGATAGAGCATTAACAGTGCAACGAAGAGACAAAGGTTGAAGGGAAACAGAAGGAGAAGAAGGAGAGTTAATCAGAGGAAAAGCCTTTGACACCATTTTGTTGAGAAGAGCTGTATGTGGGGAACCTCCCCACACATGAGAGCTGTACTCTACACAGGGCAAATTTAACCCATGTATAAAGTCAACAACTGTGCAGGGGTAAAGAAGGTACGGAGTCTGCTTAGCATGCGTGATCTCTTGGAAGCAGATTTTACAATAGATGTAAGATGATCTTTCCAAGATAAATCCCTAGAGAATGAAACCCCAAGCATGTTCAAGGATGATGCAGGACTGAGCTGGATATTATTAAACATTAGTGGGTAGTCCTGTGTCGGGTTGATAGGTGTAAAAACTGAGTTTTTGATACATTAAAAACAACAAGACTATTTTTACCCCAGTCAGAGATACGAGCCAAGTCAGCCATTAGGTGTGCCATAGTCTCATTCCCTGTTAGCTGAAGTAACTCTTGAGATAGACGTTGCGGGAACCGAATGGAAAGGTGAAGGGTGGAGTCATCAGCATACGAGTGGAAAGGATTAGATGTAGAACTTAGGTCATTGATGAATAAAAGGAAGAGAGTTGGTGATAGGACAGAGCCTTTAGGAGCACTACTGTTGATAGATCTAGGAGAAGAACGATGGGCGTCTACAACATCGGCTATAGAACGACCAGAAAGGAAGCTATAGATGAAGGCACAGATAGAAGGGTAGGAACCGTAAGAGGGCAGTTTGGAAATTAAAGATTTATGCCAGACTCGATCGAAAGCCTTTGAGATGTCAAGTGCAATGGCAAAGCTTTCGCCAAAGTCACGAAAGGAGGATGACCAGGAGTCTGAAAGGTAGGTGAGAAGGTCGCCAGTGGAGTGTCCCTGACAGAACCCATACTGACGATCAGAAAGAAGGTTGTGATAGGAAAGATGCTTTAAAAATATTCTATAAAGAATTGACTCGAAATCTTTTGAGATACTGGATGTTAAAACAATTGGACGTTAGTTAGAGGGTTGGGAATGGTCACCCTTCTTTGGGACTGGCTAAATAAGATCAAACTTCTAGCAAGAAGGAAAGGTACAAGTTGATAGACAAAGGCGAAAGAGTTTACCTAGGCAGGGTTTAAGCACATTAGCACAGTTCTTGATGACAACAAGAGGGACCCCATCAGGTCCATATGCCTTGTTAGTACTGAGGCCAGTGACGGCAGAAAATACATCAGTTGAAGAAATTTTCATGTCGGCTATGAGGAAGTCAGAGGCGGGAAGTGATGGAGGAACAGCACTGGAATCGTCTACGATGGAATTGGAGGAGAAAGTCTGAGCAAAGAGATCTGCTTTATCACTAGAAAAAAAAAATACAGACCCATATGAATAGAAAAGGGGAGGAAAGAATGATGAGGTAATGTTGTCTGCTGTGAATTTTCCTCAGAGTGCTATCACCGTGATGTCAGTGCCTCATCTAATATCGAGCAACCCCCTAAAACCGTGAACCATCTACCAGCCAATACAGCTGAATCACTAACTTGAAAAGTCATGGAATGGGAGGAAGTGTTAGCGCTTGTGGACAACCGACAAAATCATTTCAATGATGAAATAAAAGCACTGGGGAGCCGAATGCTAATTGCCTGCCAGATTATGCTGTTGGCCAAGTCCAAGATCTTGGTGATACCTTGATACCCGGAAGGTTTCATGTTGATAACTTGAGCTGTTAGTGAGATATAATGGTGCAAAAGGCAGGAGATATACACTAGTTGACGTTTGGCAGCCATTTTAATTACCTTGACTTTGACCCCGAGTGCCCATTTTCGAACCTGACCAAGATTTTGACCATATACTGATACCCTGAAGGTTTCATATTGATACCTCAAGCCGTTCATGAGATATAATGGGAACAGATACAGACACGCTCACACACACACACACACACACACACACACACACACACACACACACACACACACACACACACACACACACACACACACAAAGGCAGGCAAAAACATTATCGTTCCACCTTCTAAAGGTGGGCTATAATGACCTGAATATAATGCAACAAAACTTTTCAGATCACCAGGAAGCAATGGAAAAACTTTTAAATCTCCTGGCTGGAGTTTCCCCAAGCTAAGCTAGACGAAGCCATATCACAACTTGAACAGCAATGGGAAAGAAGACTGCCTAAAGGGAATCGAAAAGCTTCAATAGGTGAACTGAGAAGTTCAGAAACTAATGTCTCAGACAATTTTTCATGCTGACTATCTGGACGATCAGAGTCACAGCAATAATCCATGTTTTCTAGAGTCCAGGAAGAAGCTAGAGAGAAATAGGAGCAGTGTCAGAAAAAGAGTACAAGCATTCTGAAGGATAAATATAAAATTTCATATGTGGCTTTCGACTGAGTTCATCGAGTTAGCAAATCCCTGACCAGCGTTAGCAAGATTATCACATGATTCACACTTTTCTCTGAGCATGAGACTACACTTTGTAATCGTGGCGAGCTGAGAGACACTTGCATCTTCATTAAAAGAGATTTATGTTCTGACTCAGTAGTGGTCCGCTGCCAGCAGATGGATGCACTCATGGAGACAAAACCAAACGGAAAATATGCCATCATCAGCTATTGTACACTGACTGTTAGGGAGCTGTGCAGGAATGGCGGTGGAAACGATAACAGCAGCAATAACAGCAGCAGCAGAGAAGGTAACAACTGTAATCACGGAGGAGAGGAGTCAGGTGTGACTGTCTCGTACACACCACTACTGTGCGGCACTTACCACGAAACCAGGCGTCCACACTACCCACATCTCCAAGTAGAATACAACTGTCATGTCCTATCACTGATACCCCACCAGGCAGCAATAACAGCTTACACATCGGAGAGCCAGGCGATGAGGACAGGCAGTGGCTACCACTGGGACTTCCTGACAGCAAAAGGTCTCGGGATGTGAAAGACTAGCAGGATCGACATGACAGACAGCCTTGACACCAGCGTGACAGGCAGCAAACTGTATTCTTCAACTCTAAATAACATTTATGTAAGTATACGTTGACTGATCCTAAAAAAAAATCGTGGATATTGATTATAAAGCATTTCCGTATCATACACTACAGATCAAACTTCCATTTAATTTTCTTAATAAGATGGAACTTTTCTTTACTAGACAGTAATAGTGATAGAATTTTTTTTTCTGATAAGAACTCTGACAACATTCTGATGATTAAGATGAATTTTGAGTACCCATCTTGCAATTGTTATTTTCCTAATGTTTTGCTCAAAGATCTTAATAATTTACCCGATAAAAGTTTTTCGATATTTTACCAAAATACAAGTAGCATACCTTCACATTTCGATAAACTCCATGTGCAACGTGTAGCCCCAACGTGTTGACCCCACCTCTGATATACAGTAAATAGTTTCTCTGAGACTAAGGTAACCAGTTATATTGAGAAATTATACAACACTCAAGGGTATAATTTGCAAACTAATAAAGTATAGGAATTGTAGATATAATGTATCGCAGTCGTCGTTGAGCTATTGTAAGAGTGTGCTGATATGTAGGGATTTTACGAAAGGAGAAAATATTCATTGTATTTGTCGTCGCTGGCAGGAGAAAGATAAAGATGAGTCTGGGGTCTGATTGTAGTTATTTCCCTCAAAGAGAATATCTCAAGAATAATCCTGAGTAATCCTGAGCCTCAGAGCGCGTTCTGAGGTGAGAGTTAATGGCTTCCGTAATCACTCTCCTCCTGACTTTCCAGCCATGCCTCTCTGTCTCCTAAAAACACTTATGCCACGTCTCTCTCATTTCCCCTGTATATGACTCGTTGTGTCACGATTATGGCACGGTTGTGTGGAACTTTCCCAAGCCTGGGGACTTTCTGATCAGGCATCACATCTTGCTATCTGTGGGATTCCTGAGAGAGAATGTGCGAACGGCACTTCCTCTAGCCCTAGGCGTGACTTTCATCAAACCTCTAGATTACATATGTACGTTACTAGCTATTATGTAGTGTTATGATATTTTAGAGTCCGGACAATAACAAGATATAGGGAGCCGTTGCTTTGTACAGTCGCGATACAAAGAAAGTATCCAGGTCATGTCGATGCTGTGGCTAGGAAACCAAGAATGGTCTTGTGTTCGAATGCAGCTTTAAACCCCCTTTCCTCCTCCTCCCTCTATCCATTTCCAACTACAACCGCACTCCTTGATCTCTTAGTCGAGTGGTAGCTCACTCCATTGCTCCGCGGTATGAAACACACACACACACACACACACACACACACACACACACACACACACACACACACACACACACAGAAAAATATATGATAAAATAAGGAAAGAAGACTGGTGAAAACGAGCTTTACTCAGTCCTGTTAAATAGTAGCACCCGCTCTATCTTCGACAACTTGAATGCGATTAATGTAATTCAGTATGTAATAATATCTGCGTAACGGGTGAGGCGTGTTCTGCCCTAAGCTTAATAACATTATCAGTCAATAGCAAGACTAAAATAGCAGTGTACATCATGAATGAACTTTTTGGAGTGTTTATCTGTTAGTCAGTATGTCTTCATATGCTTAACGTCTTCCTGTCCGGGAGAGTCTTATTTCAATGTCATCTGAGCAAAATCATGCGACAGCAACAATATTGCAGTACCAATTAATGTGAACTTGTAATTCCAGGTAATGCTAAATGATCATTCCAAAACTGTCTGACTCACTTTCGTTCTGTATATTCTGCCTGCTTCTCTGTCTTTCACGTCTTCATCTACAGACTGAGTTTATTGTCACTTATGCTGAATAAAATCGCCTGTTTTTAGCAGGTGTGAAATAGCAATCAATGTGAAATAATGATTGGTAGACTGTCTGACTGTCTTTCCCCCTATCCGTCTGCCTAACTGCCTATCACGTTTTCCTCTACAAGAGGGGTCTGTTATCACTTACTCTGAATAATGCCAGCCGATGAAAACAAGAATATAATCTAATAAGTCAACGTGAATCGATAATGAAGAATCTGTGTCTGTCTGTTTGCTTGTCTGTCTGTTTGCTTGTCTGTCTGTCTGTCTTATTTAGGAGGCGGTTTCTTTCCAAAGGTGAATGTAATCGTTTGTCATTAGCAAGAATTAAATAACAATTATTCGTAATCTCAAATGGCGTGTGTCTGTGTCTTTCCTTTCCTTGCGGGAATAATGTATATTCAACCTGGCTTACTATATGTGCTCGTTGATTTTAGGCATAAAATAATAACACTGACGAATCTCTACAAGACATATGCCTGCCTTTCCGTCAGTTTTTCTATCTATTTCTCTGAGGGTGACTTCTGTTCAACAACATTATTCGCTGTCAGACAGAATTCCAAGCAAACATAAATGTAAAGACAATTATTACAATGACTTTCTTTTGAAGCTAATACGAATATAACGCTCATTCTGTTTTACATCACGCTCCTTTGTTGTGTTACTGTGCAGTCACAATGTTTTCCACACTTATTTACGTAATATATTATGATACTCCCTGCCTCCCCCCACCCCGGCATCCATCACAAACTACCACAACCCCGCATGATCGAAGGGTAGCTGGCTCCTTTACTTAGCGGTTTAAAGTAGCTTGCGATGCTCAAAATGTGTTGCAGCATCAATATAACCTAAATGCGGATGACAAAAAAAATCTGACTTCGCAGTAACTTAAAAGGGAGTGATGCAAAACGGAATTAGCATTCTACTCGTACTGACTTCAAAAGGCTATCTTTTGTCAGATGCCGTACTCCAGTAGGGGGTGGCCACATACAAATCGCCTCCGTCACCCTGTTCCGCGCCATTTCACTGCCTTCCTCCCAGCTCAGATCCCCCTCTGTCATATAACTCTCCATTCCATCCCTCCACCTCATCCTTGGCCTCCCCCTCCCTCACCCCCACTCCACTTCACTCACATACACTCTCCTCGTCAGTCTCTCGCTCTCTATCCTCTCCACGTAGCCAAACTATCTCAGTGTGTTTCTCCTAACGTTTCCTATCATATTCACATCCACACCACAAAGCCTTTCCACTTCCTTATATGTCAGTCTGGATCTCCATATGACTCTACATGCTCCTCTCAAATAACTCATTTCCACTGCTATCACTCCTGACTTGTGTCCCTCCAAAAGGTCCAAGCTTCACTTTCATACGTTAGAGATGGTATCACAATACTCTCAAGCAGTAACTTTTTCACTTCTATGCTTACTTCCCTGTTTCTTATCACTGCTTTCACAGAACCAGCAACGTTTCTTCCTTCCTGAACTCTTTCAAACACTTCACCTTCTAAACTTCCATCCTTACTCATCACACTCCAAGTACTTAAATGCACTCCCATTTTCCATTTCCTCCTCATCCAACCTCACTGTACATTCAGTAACTCCATTTCTCTCGAGGGCCGTAAGTTTACTCGTCGCTTCATTCACCTTTAGTTCCGTTTCTTACAGACTCTCCAAAACTCATTCACCAAGCCTTGCAGCTCCCCTTCGTCTTCACTTGACAACACAGTATCATCTGCAAACAGCAGAACAGGGAGTTTCCACACACTGTCCTCTCTCATTACGGCCGCTCCAACATCCACTGCCCTATCTTGTATCTCTTTTATAACCCCATCCATATACAGATTGAACAAGCATTAGGACATGGCACATCCTTGTTTCAGTCCGACATTCATATATAAAAATTAATTCAGTTCATTATCCACACACACTGCAGCCTTAGCACCCTCATACATACTCTTCACGGCATTCAGTAACTTCACAGTTATTCCATACATTCTTAATACCTTCCACATTCCTTATCTATCCACCATGACATATTCCTTCTCCAAATACATGAAGGCCTAATATAACGTCCTTCGCTTCTCTAGAAACTTTTCCACTACAGACCTAATAATGAATCTCTGATCAACACAAACTCTTCCCTTTTTATACCCTCCCTGTTCTTCTCCAACTAATTCCTCTATTATTTCCCAAACTCTGTCAATAAGTATCCTAGCATATACTTTTCCTGTTACGCTAAGAAGACAAATGCCCCTATGATTGCCACACATTTCTTTTCCCCCTTTTCCTTTGTACAGGGGAATAATAATACCTGATTTCCAATGCTTTGGGACTCTACCTTCCTCTCAGGCAAATCTGCACATCTTCCAAATCCATTCTACCACTATCTATCCCCTATGCTTCATCATTTCACCACACATTTCATCAATTCCTGGGGCTTTCCCCGCTTTGACTTTCTTCATACTTCCACAACTTCCATCCAACTGATTTCTTCCTCTCTTCTCACCTCCCTCCTTCTCCCAGCCATTCCCCAGCCACATATACTCGCATTACTTTCATTCTCTATGTTCGACAATTCCTTAAAGTGTTCTCTCCATCAATTCATTTTTTCTCCCTTTTTCACTAGCAATCTACCATTTTTATCTTTCACTCCCCAACTTAACTCGTTATCACAATGTCTAACTCTCTTTACTTCTTTCCAGGGCATTTTCTTACATTCCCGCCACTTTACACTCAAATTCGTTCCAAATTCCTCATCCACTTTCTTCTTACTCTATCTTACAAATCTTTCACCTCTTCTTCTCTACATATAGAGTAACTCTTCCATCTCTCAACTTCCTGCACTCCCCTGATTCTCATCCACTCACTTTACACTCTCCTATCTTGTGCCACACCCTGTCTCACTTCTTCATTCCACAGTGCGGTTCCTTGCACCTCTTTTCATTTTTTCATCACCCCACACATCACTTCACATTCTGCACAGATTTCTTCTGTGAAAACCTTCCACACACTTTCCATGTCCCCCATCTTCTCCAAACCACATTTACCCAATCATTCCTCCTTTCCTCTCTTATATTCTGTTTTTTTTCCATCCTTTTGCAACTTTTCTACCCTCCTTGTATGCACTACCTACTCCATTTCATTTGAACCTTGACTTCCACCACCACCATGTGGTTGGCAGAAACTCTAATCCCCCAACCTTTGTATGCTCTTTCATACATTACACACCTTCTCATTCCATGATCCACACACGCATAACGAATCATTGCCTTCCGGTCATTCAGTTCATCACCCACCCTTCTCATCTCTCGCCACGTATACCTGTAGATCATTTTCTGTATAAGGAGGGTATTGGCTATTACCATCCCCTCCCGGCACAAATGTCCACTAGAGCACTGCCATTCTCATCCACTTCTGCAGGCAAAATCACTCTCTAACTACTCCATTCACTTTCACATTCCCTACTTTTTCATTGATGTCTCAGTTAAAAAACATTCTCTCATGCCCTTCAAACTCCCATGCACGCTTCCACATTTCCAGAACTCTCCTTTAACTCTACTTGCACGATCTTGCATTGGCGCATACGCACACACACACACAATTGCCCACATCTGTAGCCGTGCTGTCAGTGTTACCAACACAATCCTTGAACCAACGGATCCATACTCTCTTATATTCTCCATCCATCTCTTGCACCCAGGAATAGTAACTCATTCTTTTGCCCACTCATTCTCACCTACTCCTGCACATCTACCCTATCCATACCCCCATTCTCTCACAGTCTCACCCTTCATTTTGTCTCGGATATCCCACATACATCCACTTTTGCATCCTCAAGTACTTGGACATCTCTCATTCAATCACCTCATCATTTGCACCCCTTACATTCCATGTTGCACTACGTACCGTGTCCTTTGTTCTGTCCTTAATCGGAATTTATGCTGACTATATTTTAGTTTCATGGTTATATTTTATCTACATTAAGCGATCTTTTTGTTATAACGGACATGAAAATTAAGATTACATGCTTAAAAACAGTTTATTCCTTTTTTCTTTTTTTTTTAAGTAAGAGAACAGAAGGAAAAAAATGAAAAAAAAAAAAAAATCCATGCACTAGATTATCGGCGTATTCCATTCACAAAAATCTGTGACATGTAACATGTTTGTGTTGGGAAGGATATTTTATACTTTAAAACATGGGCGCATCGGAGCCATCCCATTACAGTGTCTACTGACACTTTGATTCTTATTCTGCCGTTGAGCTGCCTGATACCGAATTCCAAAATTCGAAATACCATGGGCATTTCATGGAGAAGAACCTATAATTAGAATGAGTTTACAGGGAAATAACATTCCTTAATGTTTCCCAGTAAGACTGTAAATGTAACCTAATACAGTTCTTTATTAGCACTGTTCATGATTTTTTTTAAACATCATAAGAATAGCGGTATAACTGGCAGGCTTGCTGGGACTGCTTTTAAGACGAAGCTAGAAATAATTTGTTTTCTTCGTAAGAACAGATTGCAATATTAATTTAAGACTCGTCTTAACCATAGCTACTGTTAGAAATTATTAAACATGCCTGAACACTGTTCTGTTTTCCTCCAAGTAAGGGTATCTCATCATCATTGCCAGACGCCATGTATCCCAAACGGGGTGGCCAAGGGCTTAGAGTTAATTGTTTTTTATAGGGAGGGGCACTAATCCTCCACCAACCCCATTTGACACGTAGGGAGAAGTAAGAACGTCAGTCACGTGGTTAGGTTTGAACTCGGTCCACCTGTTGTAGAGTTCCAGGCCGCTCCACCTTACTTCACCTCGCCTCCAAGGGTATCTGAGTAAGGTAAATAGGTCCTTAGACCTGCTTCATTAAATCTAGTATAGATTTGTAATTACTCTTACAATATAGGCGATTCCTAATTACGGCTGGTTTGAAAAGGCAGATTAAATGCATACACGGCAAATGAGTTATTTGAGAGGAACATGTGACGTTACGTGGAGAGACAGAAAAGAGGCAAATGAGGAAATGAAGGAGGGCTGTGGCGGTGAAGTGCGTGTCACTGAAAGTGGAAAGATAAACACTTTGAGGTGCGTTGGTCATGAAGAGAGGATAGAGAATGAAAAGCTAGCTAAAAGAGTGTATACCACTGACGGGGAGGTGGGGAGGGGTAGACTAAGGGTGAGATGGAAGAACTGAACGGAGATACAAGAGAGAAGAAGGTGTGAGTTGGAGAGAGTGCAACCAAATGACGGAGGAAAATTGAAGATGAGGCGATTTGTCTGAGTCACCATTTATGGGACTGAGTGTTCTGGTTATAGATAGATGTACAAGGAATAGACAGACGGCAGGTGATTGCTACTTTCACCTCACACAGCAACAGGGAAATATGTTGCGCGCGAGAGTGTGCGTGCGTGTGTGTGTGTGTGTGTGTGTGTGTGTCACGGGGATTTTATAATATCACGGTAATTTTGGAATAAATGGTTAAATATTATTTAATTTGATAATAATATTCAATAATATTGAAGAGCAGAGACAATGATTGTCTTGCTACATCAAGCAACGATTACTTTACGCTGACTTGCTAAGATTCTCAAGAACGAGAATTTATAAACTTTCTCAACAGTACACAGCAGAGACTAATTACTCACAATTGCTGAATTACTGTACTGTTAGCCTCTGGAGAAAGTTACATCACCCCTGACAATAAATAACTAATACTAACATCAGGTTCTTGCCGATGCTTAACTCCCAGATGGCACAACGGATATTAAGTTAAAACAACAAGACTGGTCTAAGTACCAGTTATGAAAGCAAACGTTTATGCAAGTTAGGAGCTATATGGAAAATAAGCTTAATTATGGAAAAATGAAACAAGATTTTTACTTTACATTAAGCTCGAGAAAGGAACTATTAAATTTATTAATTACAAAAAATAAATTTAACGTTACATTTCAAATCAATGAGACGCACTCACTCACTCTCACACGAGCTAAATACTTACGTCTAGAAAAAAAAACACCTTAATTAAACTCTTATAACTAGTAAATACACAAAAGAAATACTATAGTCGATGAATGCTGCGTATCACCAGATGGGTGGGAGGACTGGACTAACTGTGAAGTGGAGTTTGGGTACTAGCTGACCTCGCACTGCTGACACAGGACCTCTCTCCGTCGCAGCAACAACTGGACTGACTAAGTCGTGGGAAAGCGGAGCACTCGGCCGCATTTTTTAACGGTCGAATGAGCAGAGGCGAACAATAAAAAACAATAGTATCGCTCAGTACAGCACTTAGTGACGTGCATTAAAATCGGTCACTCTTTGAAAACGGTGACGAATTATTTGAAAAGTATACTCCGAAATGGAGGGAGAAACGGTTAGCTGAGCGATACACAGTGAGTTTTCCACTAATAGTTCGTGGTTTCTCACAAAAAGGAAATGTGTAATTGATTAGGTGACATTACGCCCCATGAAAATTAAATCTTTCTTCCTTCAGAAGAAAGATTTCAATATAGATACATATAAATCCTAACTCAGTCACACAAGATTCACTCTGTGGTGTGTGTGCTATCCTGCTACAGGAGTATGTCGCAGTCGCCAGTGAGCGAAAAAACCTCGTATTTACGTTAATAGAAGCAAGCTTGAGGGAAAAACTCCGTGACGACGGTGAAAATCCTGTACTCAGGTCAAACTGAGCGAAAATTCGCTACATTTACACTGACAACTAATTGTTGTGTAGCGTGGTGTATGTAATACACGGTGTAGGTGTGACAGTTGTAGTGTAACTGTACCTACGTGTAAAATGACACAGTAAATAATATGGCTGCAGCGAAAGGCAGAGGAGAAGAGGCGGCAGCGTCACGGCAGGCGATCAGCTGGTCCGCACAGCAAAACTGCTACACCCATTGCTGAACCTGCAAAACCAATTGAGGTGGAGCATCAAAAGTGTCAATGAGACAAAATTCTTATTAAGTTACAATTACTCTCTCTGCCTAGCAGTCAGTGCTACGACGTACATTCGAGGTCGCCATTAATTATAGCACACAATTATGGTCGGCAAGTTGAGAATCCTTGTGCAAACTCGGGTCTTCCATAGCCTCGAACTGCACACGGGTCCTCAACCTCTGCCTTAACCTACAGTTCTTATATTAATATCGGGAAGCTGAGAATCCTTGTGCAAACTTGGGTCTTCCATAGCCTCAAGTCGCCTCTGCGGAGTTCTCTCTCGAACTTCCCCCTTAACCTACAATACAATACTTATATTAGTACCGGGAAGCTGAGAATCCTTGTGCAAACTTGGGTCTTCCATAGCCTCAAGTCGCCTCTGCGGAGTTCTCTCTCGAACTTCCCCCTTAACCTACAATACTTATATTAGTAACGGGAAGCTGAGAATCCTTGTGCAAACTTGGGTCTTCCATAGCCTCAAGTCGCCTTTCAACTTCCCCCTTAACCTACGGTACATATATTAGTACCGGGAAGCTGAGAATCCTTGTGCAAACTCGGGTCTTCCATAGCCTCGAGGTCGCCTCTCAAATTCCCCCTTAACTTACAGTACATAATATGTATGTACAGGCCCTGGACATAATGTGTCCTGTGGGGCCAATGGGCGAGACGTCAGGTCTGCACCCACTTCACCACTACCCTGTCTCTCAACTGACTCAGAGATTACAGGTGTAGTTACAAATGGCACAGGAAGGGCACGTCCCTGATTAGTGGTGATACTTTGGCACACACTGCAGAACGGACAAAACTATCTATGTCCCGTCCCATCCCTGGCCAGAAAAAGTCAGCTCGGATACGGCCCTGGGTCTTCCTTTTGCCCATGTGACCTCCTGAGGCTGAACAATGACCCCATTGTAACACTGCTAGGCGGTACTTGGCGGGAACGACAAACTGCAGTCGAACCTCGCCCTCGGGTGTTCGTGACTCACGGTAGAGCCGTCCTTGTTTGAGAAGGAACTTGGCTCGACCTCCCCGTGAATACTTTATCACTCGACCCTTTTGTTTGTTCCACACGGCAGCAAGTGTCGGGTCAGAATGTTGTTCTTGCACAACAAGTTGACTACACATCAGATCTTGCGGCGATTCAATGATCACTGGGGTGACACAGTCTGGAGCCTCAGTCATGGCTCGTGTTACCGCAGCAGCCGAAGTCTGAGTAGCGTCATCATCGGAGCAACTATCCTTGACTCCTTGAATATTGCCTACTATTAAGTCAAATAGAGGCTCTGGCATGACAACTGCAAGTGTCGTACCAGTATAAAATGGAGATGCCACCTGGATACATGCCTCAGGGAACAATCTCACTGATCCATTAATAAGCTTTGCATGGATCTGTCGACCTGTATACTGCTCAGGCCGAACTAAACTCTGCTTAACAGAGCAACCTGAGGAACCATTGTCTCTCAGGACCTTCACAGGAATGCCTCCCACAAACCCTGGCTGAACAAGGAAGGTACTGTCACCTGTGGGAGGGCCTGTGGAGGAAGCAGCTAGCCACTCATGAGGCTGCTGAATTGATGTGGCAAACATTGTGCCTTGAAGGTTATATTGGGAGATGGAACATTGGCCATCTGTGGAGGGGGGTTCACTGTCACTGTGGGACTAGTGAACTGTGGGGAAAAGTACCCACACTGGTAGGGACGTGACCACCAGGCTGCTGCTGAGGAATGAAGGCTGCATTCGCTTCCTGCCTCTTTGAGCTGGTGGTGAAAAGTTTGTCCCGACGGTCGGTTGCGTGGCTGATACTGCTGCTGGTTAGGGTACTTGTTGTACCTCTTCCACTCAGGTTTCTGAGTGTTTTGCCCCTGGTCCTTCCACTGCGGTTTTGGACCTTGGCCATTATTCTGAGAATGGCCTTGGTGCTGGGATTCAGTCTGAGACGGCTTCCCAGACTTGGCAGTATCTTTTCTGCTCCAGGTGTTTTGCTTACGAGCTTGATACCCGTATGCAGTAAAGAATGCGTCAGCCTTCTCTACCATTTGGCTGGCATCTTTCACCTGGCAGATCTTAAGCTGTGCTATGAGCTCAGCAGGCCATGACCTCTCTAGCTGTGTACGCAGCGTAAGGTCAATTATCCCCTCACGCGTGGAAGGAGTTTCATCTTTCTCCATCCACTCACCTAAGTAAGCAGTGAGACGGTCGAGGAACTGAACAGCTGTCTCCTTGTCTTGGAGACGAGCTCGCATGAACTGAGCTTTGGCGTCGTCTACTGTGAGACCATACGCCTTAATGAGTGCAGCTTTCATCACTTCATACGTGAGATTGTCTCCACGAATTCTGTGGAGAATATCGAGGGCAGGGCCCTCAAACAGGCTAAGAAACTGAAGCCGCTTAGCTGCATCATCGAGCTGGTAAAGCTGAGCCATGTCTTCAAATCGAGCTATGTATGGCTCGATTCGCTCGCCATCTTTGTATGGGGGAAGCTTGATGTGTGGAGTCGCCATAACATGTGCAGGAGAGCGCTCGTGGAGCTTGAACCAACTGCACCAGATGTGTCTGAACCCAAGGAATCTCGCTTGAGCTTCAGCACTTCAAGTTCATGTTCTCGTTCTTTGTCTCGTTGTTCACGCTCGTATTCGCGCTGTTCTCGCTCTTGTACTAGCTCGTGTTCGCGCTGTTGTCGCTCTTTTTCTAACTCGAGCTCGCGTTGTTTTTGTTCGTGTTCACGCTGTTTTTCGCGTTCCTCACGCTGTTCTCGCTCGTATTCGCGCTGTTCTCGCTCGTACTCGCGCTGAATCCTACGCTCTTCACGAGCATCTTTCTCACGTTCTTGCTCGTAATTGAACCGTGAGAGAACGTAACTCTGTATTTTCTCTGGGTCTGTGAGACCAATATCTTTGGCTTCCTGTACATAGCACTGGCTGCCATGATGCTAGCTCAATTTACTAAGTAACTAGCGACTCAGTACTGATTGCTGCTTCGCAAAACGAATGCTAATAAACAAATAAAGAATACAGACACAAGCTAGTGGTGACCAGTCTTATCTAGTTAACTGGCAAAAATTAAAGCAAAAATGCAAATGATTGGGAAGACTCAATAATAAACACAATGGGTACGCTGACTTCCCAGAAGCGAATAAAATCGTCTGGCGTTACCAAGAATAAACTAGAGTTAAGTACTCTATTGATTAATAAAGCAAAAACTCACTTGCTAAATTAACGGTAAACACCAGTAAACCTGTGCCTATAAACTTTAATGATAAATACCTAAATATGAATGAGTGAGCACTATCTCGTGAATAGCTTTAGAACTAGGAGTTAATATCCTGGAATGAGGTCGCCAATTGTCACGGGGATTTTATAATATCAGAGTAATTTTGGAATAAATGCTTTAAATATTATTTAATTTGATAATAATATTCAATAATATTGAAGAGCAGAGACAATGATTGTCTTGCTACATCAAGCAACGATTACTTTACGCTGACTTGCTAAGATTCTCAAGAACGAGAATTTATAAACTTTCTCAACAGTACACAGCAGAGACTAATTACTCACAATTGCTGAATTACTGTACTGTTAGCCTCTGGAGAAAGTTACATCACCCCTGACAATAAATAACTAATACTAACATCAGGTTCTTGCCGATGCTTAACTCCCAGATGGCACAACGGATATTAAGTTAAAACAACAAGACTGGTCTAAGTACCAGTTATGAAAGCAAACGTTTATGCAAGCTAGGAGCTATATGGAAAATAAGCTTAATTATGGAAAAATGAAACAAGATTTTTACTTTACATTAAGCTCGAGAAAGGAACTGTTAAATTTATTAATTACAAAAAATAAATTTAACGTTACATTTCAAATCAATGAGACGCACTCACTCACTCTCACACGAGCTAAATACTTACGTCTAGAAAAAAAAACACCTTAATTAAACTCTTATAACTAGTAAATACACAAAAGAAATACTATAGTCGATGAATGCTGCGTATCACCAGATGGGTGGGAGGACTGGACTAACTGTGAAGTGGAGTTTGGGTACTAGCTGACCTCGCACTGCTGACACAGGACCTCTCTCCGTCGCAGCAACAACTGGACTGACCAAGTCGTGGGAACAAAGCGGAGCACTCGGCCGCATTTTTTTAACGGTCGAATGAGCAGGGACGAACAATAAAAAACAATAGTATCGCTCAGTACAGCACTTAGTGACGTGCATTAAATCGGTCACTCTTTGAAAACGGTGACGAATTATTTGAAAAGTATACTCCGAAATGGAGGGAGAAACGGTTAGCTGAGCGATACACAGTGAGTTTTCCACTAATAGTTCGTGGCTTCTCACAAAAAGGAAATGTCGCGAATTGATTCGTGACAGTGTGTGTGTGTGTGTGTGTGTGTGTGTGTGTGTGTGTGTGTGATAAAGAGAGAAAAATTACGTAGGTTACGGGTCCAGTCTTTGATCTCATCTAATAGATTCAAAGCGAAGCAGAGTAAAAGAAGAAATGATAATTTTTCTTGTTAGGCAGAATATCAGATAGACAGGCAAGGTGATATCAGATTATCGGCCAGAGTTCCGGTGCGAGGGATTTTGCTGGAAGGGCACTAACCATACCGCCCTCCGCCTATCGGCTCATAGTCCCGAACCTCATAGGTCTCTACCCCGGGGTTCCCTTCTTTGTTAAATTTTGAAATTGCCCAGTTCCGTCCTATATTGAGGACGCTGGGCGCAAATGGGTTAATATAAGTCACCAACCACTGTAAAATTACATTATTCCTATTTGTTTTTCTCTTAATAAACATCGTGTAATTCGTTGCGTTTCACCCCCTCTCCCCCACACACACACTTTCCCAAAGCAATGGCTCCACCGACTAACCCCCCTCACCTCATTCTGGCGTCTCCTACTGGCTCCGCCCCTCTACCTCCGAAAAACAAGTAAAGCGTCATCTGTGGCTGTTAATTTTACTGAAGCTGAGTCTTCGAACTTCATTCCTAAATTGTACCCCTACTCCTGCTCCTAGTCTTTAATTTTCATCTCGCCCGGGACTGAGTCCGGCGAGGTATTGCTTTTGGTCAGGTTTGTTTGTTTCTTTGATTCTTTTCTTCTTTCTTTGTTTCTTTGTTTTTTTCATCAGCTTTATGGACAAATGGTTGTATGAAATTATACTTAACTTTCACGATATGTCGGCACTGTTCCCAAAAGGAATTGATTAAAATTTGGAGAAAATCGAGTGACTCTGAAATGTAAAAATAAAGGCCACGGATTTTCAGATGGCCGTAACTTGAAACAGGTTGAAGCTACAAATATTTCCTATTATCAAGATATAGGAACTAAAAATGTGCTCATTCATTTGGCTTCAAGACCTCTGACCTTGATTGACCTTGAAAGGTCAAACTCAAGGTCATTGATATTTAGGGGGCTATAACTCGAAACTGTTTGGAGATGGATATTTAGATAAAAGAAGCCCCAGATGGGCTTTTAATTGGTACCATGACCTTTGAGGTTAAGTGACCTTGAAAGGTGAAACTCAAGGTCACTGATATTCAGGGGGCAATAACTCGAAAGTGATTGAAGATATAGTTATTATTATCAAGATATCAGAAATCTCATATGGGCTTTCATTTTGCACCATATTCTTTGACCTTGAATGACCTTGAAAAGTCAGATGCAAGATCACGGATTTTCAGATGGAATTAACTTGATAACAGTTGAATATAAAGAGATACTGTACTTACTATCGACAACTTTGAACAAGTCCTCTATTGCCTTTCGTCTGATACCATGAACTTAAAATAACTGCTGCAGGTGAGGTTTGCTGTGCCTGGCACAACTTGTTACATTTTCTTGCACGATACCGTATCACTGAACTTTCTCCTCAACTCTTATAAACGATCTTGTTCAGTGAGGAAGAACATTACCGAGGGGAAGGAGGGAGTAGATACGGTTTCATTGACCCTATCAGTACAAATGGTCACTCCCAATGAAGAAAATCATCTGACATGAACAAGAATGTTGGAATCTCTTACTTAAAAAAAAAAGAAAAAAAGAATAAACTGTTTTTAAGCATGTAATCTTAATTTTCATGTCCGTTATAACAAAGACATCGCTTAATGTAGATAAAATATAACCATGAAACTAAAATATAGTCAGCATAAATTCCGATTAAGGACAGAACAAAGGACATGGTACGTAGTGCAACATGGAATGTAAGGGGTGCAAATGATGAGGTGATTGAATGAGAGATGTCCAAGTACTTGAGGATGCAAAAGTGGATGTATGTGGGATATCCGAGACCAAATGAAGGGTGAGACTGTGAGAGAATGGGGGTATGGATAGGGTAGATGTGCAGGAGTAGGTGAGAATGAGTGGGCAAAAGAATGAGTTACTATTCCTGGGTGCAAGAGATGGATGGAGAATATAAGAGAGTATGGATCCGTTGGTTCAAGGATTGTGTTGGTAACACTGACAGCACGGCTACAGATGTGGGCAATTGTGTGTGTGTGTGCGTATGCGCCAATGCAAGATCGTGCAAGTAGAGTTAAAGGAGAGTTCTGGAAATGTGGAAGCGTGCATGGGAGTTTGAAGGGCATGAGAGAATGTTTTTTAACGGAGACATCAATGAAAAAGTAGGGAATGTGAAAGTGAATGGAGTAGTTAGAGAGTGAAGTTTGCCTGCAGAAGTGGATGAGAATGGCAGTGCTCTAGTGGACATTTGTGCCGGGAGGGGATGGTGATAGCCAATACCCTCCTTATACAGAAAATGATCTACAGGTATACGTGGCGAGAGATGAGAAGGGTGGGTGATGAACTGAATGACCGGAAGGCAATGATTCGTTATGCGTGTGTGGATTAAGGAAATGAGAAGGTGTGTCATGTATGAAAGAGCATACAAAGGTTGGGGGATTAGAGTTTCTGCCAACCACATGGTGGTGGTGGAAGTCAAGGTTCAAATGAAATGGAGTAGGTAGTGCATACAAGGAGGGTAGAAAAGTTGCAAAAGGATGGAAAAAAAAACAGAATATAAGAGAGGAAAGGAGGAATGATTGGGTAAATGTGGTTTGGAGAAGATGGGGGACATGGAAGGTGTGTGCAAGATATTCACAGAAGAAATCTGTGCAGAATGTGAAGTGATGTGTGGGGTGATGAAAAAATGAAAAGAGGTGCAAGGAACCGCACTGTGGAATCAAGAGGTGAGACAGGGTGTGGCACAAAATAGGAGAGTGTAAAGTGAGTGGATGAGAATCAGGGGAGTGCAGGAAGTTGAGAGATGGAAGAGTTACTCTATATGTAGAGAAGAAGAGGTGAAAGATTTGTAAGATAGAGTAAGAAGAAAGTGGATGAGGAATTTGGAAAGAATTTGAGTGTAAAGTGGCGGGAATGTAAGAAAATGCCCTGGAAAGAAGTAAAGAGAGTTGGACATTGTGATAACGAGTTAAGCTGGGGAGTGAAAGATGAAAATGGTAGATTGCTAGTGAAAAAGGGAGAAAAAATGAATTGATGGAGAGAACACTTTAAGGAATTGTCGAACACAGAGAATGAAAGTAATGCGAGTATATGTGGCTGGGGAATGGCTGGGAGAAGGAGGGAGGTGAGAAGAGAGGAAGAAATCAGTTGGATGGAAGTTGTGTAAGTATGAAGAAAGTCAAAGCAGGGAAAGCCCCAGGAATTGATGAAGTGTGTGGTGAAATGATGAAGCATAGGGGATAGATAGTGGTAGAATGGATTTGGAAGATGTGCAGATTTGTCTGAGAGGAAGGTAGAGTCCCAAAGCATTGGAAATCAGGTATTATTATTCCCCTGTACAAAGGAAAACGGGTAAAAGAAATGTGTGGCAATCATAGGGGCATTTGTCTTCTTAGCGTAACGGGAAAAGTATATGCTAGGATACTTACTGACAGAGTTTGGGAAATAATAGAGGAAGTAGTTGGAGAAGAACAGGAAGGGTATAAAAAGAGAAGAGTTTGTGTTGATCAGAGATTCATTATTAGGTCTGTAGTGGAAAAGTTTCTAGAGAAGGGAAAGACGTTATATGAGGCCTTCATGTATTTCGAGAAGGAATATGTCATGGTGGATAGACAAGGAATGTGGAAGGTATTAAGAATGTATGGAATAACTGTGAAGTTACTGAATGCCGTGAAGAGTATGTATGAGGGTGCTAAGGCTGCAGTGTGTGTGGATAATGAACTGAATTAATTTTTATATATGAATGTCGGACTGAAACAAGGATGTGCCATGTCCTAATGCTTGTTCAATCTGTATATGGATCGGGTTATAAGAGAGATACAAGATAGGGCAGTGGATGTTGGAGCGGCCGTAATGAGAGAGGGCAGTGTGTGGAAACTCCCTGTTCTGCTGTTTGCAGATGATACTGTGTTGTCAAGTGAAGACGAAGGGGAGCTGCAAAGGCTTGGTGAATGAGTTTTGGAGAGTGTGTAAGAAACAGAACTAAAGGTGAATGTAGCGACGAGTAAACTTATGGCCCTCGAGAGAAATGGAGTCACTGAATGTACAGTGAGGTTGGATGAGGAGGAAATGGAAAATAGGAGTGCATTTAAGTACTTGGAGTGTGATGAGTAACGATGGAAGTTTAGAAGGTGAAGTGTTTGAAAGAGTTCAGCAAGGAAGAAACGTTGCTGGTTCTGTGAAAGCAGTGATAAGAAACAGGGAAGTAAGCATAGAAGTGAAAAAGTTACTGCTTGAGAGTATTGTGATACCATCTCTAACGTATGAAAGTGAAGCTTGGACCTTTTGGAGGGACACAAGTCAGGAGTGATAGCAGTGGAAATGAGTTATTTGAGAGGAGCATGTAGAGTCACATGGAGATCCAGACTGACATATAAGGAAGTGGAAAAGCTTTGTGGTGTGGATGTGAATGTGATAGGAAGCGTTAGGAGAAACACACTGAGATAGTTTGGCTACGTGGAGAGGATGGAGAGCGAGAGACTGACGAGGAGAGTGTATGTGAGTGAGGTGGAGTGGGGGAGAGGGAGGGGGAGGCCAAGGATGAGGTGGAGGGATGGAATGGAGAGTTATATGACAGAGGGGGATCTGAGCTGGGAGCAGGGCAGTGAAATGGCGCGGAACAGGGTGACGGAGGCGATTTGTATGTGGCCACCCCCTACGGGAGTACGGCATCTGACAAAAGATAGACTTTTGAAGTCAGTACGAGTAGAATGCTAATTCCGTTTTGCATCACTCCCTTTTAAGTTACTGCGAAGTCAGATTGTTTTTTTCATCCGCATTTACGTTATATTGATGCTGCAACACATTTTGAGCATCGCAAGCTACTTTAAACCGCTAAGTAAAGGAGCCAGCAACCATTCGATCAAGCGGGGTGGTGGTAGTTTGTGATGGATGCCGCGGTGGGGGGAGGCAGGGAGTATCATAATATATTACGTAAATACGTGTGGAAAACATTGTGACTGCACAGTAACACAACAAAGGAGCGTGATGTTAAACAGAATGAGCGTTATATTCGTATTAGCTTCAAAAGTAAGTCATTGTAATAATTTTCTTTACATTCATGTTTGCTTGGAATTCTGTCTGACAGAGAATCATGTTGTTGAACAGAAGTCACCCTCAGAGAAATAGATAGAAAAACTGACGGAAAGACAGGCATATGTCTTGGAGAGATTCGTCAGTGTTATTATTTTATGCCTAAAATCAACGAGCACATATAGTAAGCCAGGTTGAATATACATTATTCCCGCAAGGAAAGGAAAGACACAGACACACGCCATTTGAGATTACGAATAATTGTTATTTAATTCTTGCTAATGACAAACGATTACATTCACCTTTGGAAAGAAACCGACAGACAGACAAGCAAACAGACAGACACAGATTCTTCATTATCGATTCACGTTGACTTATTAGATTATATTCTTGTTTTCATCGGCTGGCATCATTCAGAGTAAGTGATAACAGACCCCTCTTGTAGAAGAAAACGTGATAGGCAGTTAGGCAGACGGATAAGGGGAAAGACAGTCAGACAGTCTATCAGTCATTATTTCACATTGATTGCTATTTCACACATGCTAAAAACAGGCGATTTTTTTCAGCATGTGACAATAAACTCAGTCTGTAGATGAAGACGTGAAAGACAGAGAAGCAGGCAGAATATACAGAACGAAAGTGAGTCAGACAGTTTTGGAATGATCATTTAGCATTAACTGGAATTACAAGTTCACATTAATTGGTACTGCAATATTGTTGCTGTCGGATGAATTTACTCAGATGAAATTGAAATACGACTCTCCCGGACAGGACGACGTTAAGCATATGAAGACATACTGACTAACAGATAAACACTCCACAAGGTTCATTCATGATGTACACTGCTATTTTAGTCTTGCTATTGACTGATAATGTTATTAATCTTAGGGTAGAACACGCCTCACCCGTTACGCAGTTATTATTACATACTGAATTACATTAATCACATTCACGTTGTCGAAGATAGAGCGGGTGCTACTATTTAACAGGACTGAGTAAAGATAGTTTTCACCAGTCTTCTTTCCTTATTTTATCATACATTTTCTCTCTCTCTCTCTCTCTCTCTCTCTCTCTCTCTCTCTCTCTCTCTCTCTGTGAGTGTGTGTGTTTCATACCGCGGAGCAATGGAGTGAGCTACCACTCGACTAAGAGATCAAGGAGTGCGGCTGTAGTTGGAAATGGATAGAGGGAGGAGGAGGAAAGGGGGTTTAAAGCTGCAATCGAACACAAGACCATTCTTGGTTTCCTAGCCACAGCATCGACATGGCCTGGAAACTTTCTTTGTATCGCGACTGTACAAAGCAACGGCTCCCTATATCTTGCTACTGTCCGGACTCTAAAATATCATAACGCTACATAACAGTTAGTAACGTACATATGTAATTTAGAGGTTTGATGAAAGTCATGCCTAGGGCTAGAGGAAGTGCCGTTCGCACATTCTTTCTCAGGAATGCCAGAGATAGCAAGGTGTGATGCCTGATCAGAAAGTCCCCAGGCTCGGGAAAGTTCCACACAACAGTGCCTTACTGATGACACCAACCAGTCATATACAGGGGAAATGATAGAGACGGGGCAGAAGGGATTTTAGGAAAGAGAGAGGCATGGTGGGAAAAGCAAGAGGAGAGCGCGCGGGTTAGCCTGTAACTCTCACCTCAGTACAAGCTGTGAGACTCACTCACGATTACTCAGTATTATTCTTAAGATATTCCATTTGAAGAAAATAAACTACAATATAACCCCAGACTCGTCTTTATCTTTATCTTGCCATCAGCGACAAGTACAACGAACATTTTCTTCTTTCGGAAAATCCCTACATATCAACACACTGTTACAATAGCTCGACAACAATTTTATGAATGAGGTAGAGATAAATTGTAGCAAAGCTTGGGTAAGTGAAATATCACCACTCAGTACAAAGAGAATGAGAACTACAGACACAGTGGCAGCCATAAATACATCTAGCCCAAGCAAAGAAAACAAAGATGGCAACCCAGAAACAGACAAACCAAACAACAACAGACATCAAGGCAACGATCTCAAACACCAGGTCACAGGCAGCCTCAAAAGTTTGTACGTAGTTCAAGCAGAAACCGTGCCACAGAAACCCAAAATATGGCAAGTCATCTCAAGGATCACATTCGGCAGATAGATCTACTCTATGTTATTGTTGTGCATATTCTGGTCACACGAAATCTGAATGTTACATTAAGCTTAAGGAAGACTGGGACAAAGAAAAAGGGATGCAACCATACTGTAGAAAACACAAACATACAAGGCACTGGACATCACACCGTAAAACAGTTGAAAGGACAGTATTTGTTTTTAAGTCAGGTAAGTCATGGGAAGGGAATGCCATGACAAAAAATGACCATACGTAAAGAGAGCCAAGTCTTAAATGCACATAGGAAGCATACTCTGAAACGAGTGTATTTTGGTGCCCGCTTCCTGTGAAGATCAAAACATTCCATTATTCTTGAATTCAGGTTCTCCTGTGAATTTAATAACACAAGAAGAATTAGAGAGGATTTTTAGAAATAAGAAGAAAGTAACATTCTTGGAGGAATCTGATTTTGACTTACATGATGTAGATGGCACACAAATAACTGTAAAAGGCATCATACATTTAGACATCATTTTTACAGAGACTACAAAACCAATCTCTGCTATATTCTGTATATCAGAGAACTTAGCAATTAGAGCCAACATGTTATTGTGTTTGAGAACTATGAGGAAAGCAAATATTATTTTACTCCCACATATGAATGGGATTGAACACAATAATGAATTCATGGAGGAATGTTCACCAGAATTGTCACCCAACAATGGTAGAAAATCGAAGGGAGTTGGAACTATCAAACAACTAGACAGACGTACTCAGTTGGACGACGGTACACATGCACTCACACCATCCCTCCCAGCCCCCAAGCCCCTTCGCCCAGCGACCGAGGTGACAGTAAAACCCCAACAGTATTCCCCGCACATCTCACCATTGATGTAGTTATTCCGCCTAACTCATATATGAAAGTCACCATATAGAATAAATTTAAGAATGGTTCTGTTCTTGTGTTAGAAGAATTATGGAAAGTGAAAGGACTCTCGGTGGAAAATGCCTTATGTCAGATGAATAACGATGGGGAAACTTATGTGTTCCTAATTAATCAGATGAATGGAGAAGTGCAGCTTAAAAGGGGGACTTGTATATGCCACTTAGAAACATGTCCTGCTCCTATACGAGAAATAACCATAGCTGGAACTTTAAGAAAGATATAATCTGTGGACAGAGAATGCATAAGGAGAATTTGATTCACTTAAGAAACTTTGTTTTTGAAAATGATTTACTAGATTTATTACAAAAACACCAACAAACTGTCGCATTACCTGGAGAACAATTAGGGTGAACTAACGTGATTAAACACAAGATTAACATACACCAGGACACACAACAAATATATGTACCAGCCCAAAGAGTAGCACACTCACAAAGTACCCTTGCAAATCAATATGTTAATGAAATGCTAAAACTGGGCATTATTGAGCCATCAGTCTCCCCGTGGAATGCCCCATTATTTTTCGTGCCCAAACAAAACAGAGAAATGCGTGCAGTAGTAGGTTACCATAAATCAAGCCAACACACAATCCCAGACCGGATTCCTGTGCCACTGTTAAGTGACGTCTTGCAAAATATTGGACCAGAAGATAATGTATTTTCCACAGTTGATTTGTTTAATGGCTACTACCAAATAGCCCTTGATCAAGAGTCACATAGATACACTGCTTTCTCCACAGATTCAGGGCATTACCAATATAAACGAATGCCAATGGGGTTAAGGACAGTGCCAGGCACATTTCAATGATTAATGAATTATGTATTGTCTGGAATGATAGGAAATGGAATATTTGTCTACTTGGACGACATCATAACTGCAACACACATAATAGATGAACATCCACAGAAACTAGACTAGTTCCTGCACAAGCTAGCTGATGCTGGTTTGAAAATTAAGCTGTCTCAATGCAAATTTTGATTTAAGGAAATAAAATTCTTAGGCCACAAACTAGATGCAGGGAGAATCCACACATCTGAGGACAAAATACAATCAGTAAGGGATTTCCCTGAACCCACAAATATAGATGAAGTAAGGCAATTTTTAGGTCTGGCGGTCTATTACAGACCTTTCATTAATCAATTCTCTCATATAGCACAACCATTATTCTTTCTACAAAAAAAAAAAAAATGCTGTATTCCAGTGGGGAGAGGAACAAAAACCAGCATTTAATGAATTAAAAGATAAACTTGTAGGTGCATTTGCTTGGCCTATCCTAATTTCACAAAACCATTTATAATTTGCACAGATGCATTTCTTAAAAGATTAGGGGCCGTACTGATGCAAGAAGATAAGTGTGGGAAAAAAATCACCCAGTTGCATTAGCTAGCAGACAAATAAAAGGTGCAGAGAAAAATTACTGCACTACAGACCTAGAATCATTTTCGGTGGTCTTTGCATTACAAACGTTTCGAGATTTGGTATATGGTTACGAAATTCACCCATTCACTGACCACAAACCGCTCGTGGGCATGTTCCAAGAAAAATTACTCTCTGGGAGGAGGGCAAGATGGAAATGTACGGTTGAAAACGACATTGTACATATTCAGTACACCCAAGGCAAAGTAAATTTAGTCACTGATGCACTATCTAGGAACCCGATGACAGTTCATGTTGCGACAGTAGGTCTCAAGGAAAACATCCCAAACCATGATGAAATCCTGAAAGCACAAAGAATTGATCCAGCATGGTCTAAAGTTATATGCAAATTGGAAAATGGCAAGGACAAACGATGTGGGAAATATTTTCCTCAGAGCAGTTGCGCTTTCTACTTTTTAAAATAGGCATCCCTAGTTAGAGAGCAGAGGAAAACCTGAGATCGTTAATAACTATTCAAGCAGTTTTTACAACCTAGAAATTACGTTCCCTTTAACAATTCTTATTATTAATAAATTAAATGTTACTGTGTCTAACCTTCGTGGACAACTGTATTGTAAATACATATAATTACTTGGAAAATTCCATTGACCTAAACTGCGTCTGCACGTTAGGTGACGTACCCTGAGGATGAAAAAGCCCTCATATAAAAGCAGATGTGGGATTAATATACTTACACAGATAAAGGGAATATTTGGGTTGGATTTAGTTTAAAACTAAGATTAATTAGTTAGGATCACCCTGTATATATCATCATGTACTTTAACTGTGTTTAGCATTGTAATTAACCCCTAAACCGCAGGGTTGTTTTTGCTTGACTTGCGTGTCTCGCGGGCATATTCGCGCTCCGACAGACTCTCTAAAAATATTTGCCAAAAATCTGTTATTAGACCTAGAATATTAAAATTATATATGCCTATGGCACATACCTTCAGCTTTCTCCTGGGATGTTTGTTGAGCCTTCGTCGAGTACCGTAGGACTTGTGGAGACATTTGAAGTTGGGTAACGAAGTCTCCACTTTACACTTCCCGACAACCCGTAATATGATTACCACAGCCTGATATTATCACTAGAAACACTATTCTATGATTCTCAAATAGTTTGGAATCCATACTTAAAAAAAAAAAACACTGAAACCAATGAAAATTACGAGCACGTATGACCTTCCCACTTACGCTCGTTCGCCGCTGGTGTTTTGTCATTTATTATTCATAAAAACACTCACACTTTATATTTCTATTACTATATAACACTTATATATATCTATAGTCTTTATCCATAAGTTTCCTTCAGTAATAGTAGTTTATTGTCACTGTAGGCATTCAATTTCTCATTCAGTAAAACAGTAGCATTCACTTTCCCGTCCTGTATACTAGCGTTGAGAGTGAATCTGTCACTTTCACTTCCACTTTCATAACTCATAGTATTCTTACATGCTAGAGTGAAACTTTCACTTTCATTACTCCTAGTATATATACTCATAGTCTTATATTACTACTCATTTACATTTCCATTTACATTCTCTGTTTTATTTCCACTATTTACATTTCTATTTTATTTACACTGTGTTATGCACTGTAACTTGCAGTAACTTATAAAACTATTTTCCACTGTCCACTTATATTTACATTCATTGCTTTCACTTGCTGTTTACACAATATTTACATTTCCACTTGCACTGTTTTACTCACCAGGAAGATCGTAGTCACTCCATCATTTTCATTGATAAATTAGCCAGTTCACGTTCCACAGCAGTCAGCCCTTTACCCCTTTCCACACTAGGTTTAGTAGGGGGTAGAGGTCACAGGGCCATTTGCATGGGGCTAAAAAGCGGCGGATTTGGACAGGCGCGAATCCGACGTGGTTTCACCTTGAAAGACGACAGGAAACTGAATACAGTGTGGTGTACTGGTGGCCTAGGGGGAGTGCAATGCTGCCAATCTCAGTGTGGTGACAACTGCTAATATATACGCTATGAAATGATTGGCAGGAAGTCTAGACAATACATAATAAATTAGGTATTTCCAGGTGAATGTAAATATCACTTAGGCTTCTTCCTTCCTTTCTTATATATATTTTTATTATGAGAATAGATTATACGGCATATTTCAAGGGGAAATAAACAGCGAAAATTAGCGAACGAGTGCACGTGAGGTGTTGTCAGGTGATAATTAGCCAATTCCAGGTGTATAGCACTATCTCTTACCTTATTTCTTTTTTGTATATATTATTTGGTATAAGAATAGGGCATAGGCCTTATTTCAATGGATGAAATCAGTGGAAAATTCCAGGGAAGATTTACTTAGCATAGCATGGCCAGCCAGGTGAGAGGAGAGGGTAATGGAGGGGAGGTAGGGAGGAGAGTCAAGAATGGGGAGAAATGGCAAAATTGTCAACAATGGATGGGAGTACAGATGAGATTAGGAGTGATGACTAGTGTTGGACATTGGCAGTACTGATAGATAATACAAGCCACCACTTGAAAGCCCGGGCGAATTCAAAATAACACAGAATCACAAAAGTGATGCCCTGCGGTATGATCCCTTGCTCCCAAGCGTCACAAAAGTGACGCCCCGCAGTTAAGGGGTTAATTAATCGTTGGCACCTCTACAATTCAATGAGGAACTAGAGGCTTGCCATTTTGACTCAATTTGCTCCTAGACTTCGTCGAGCTAGCACATTGTAACTACACACCTCAAGGACGCTTGGATGCCCAGGCAACTGACATATAAGTCAGGCTCGTCGCCATCTGCTGCCTGACTCTTTCTAGCTAAGTAACCTTTACGAATTGGCCAATTCAATGGGGGATTAGCTAGGAAATAGGAGAGTAATAATTACGTGAGTTAAAGTATCAGTTATGGTATATTTAAACCTAAGAGACTTATGTGAATTTACTGAAGGACAAATTTTTGGTGCCTTGAGTGAGGATCTACGATTTGTTTACGAGAAATTTCTTACATTTTTGGTGCCGAGTGAGGATATTGACTTATGTAATTCAAATTTCTGTCATCTTTGGTGCCCCCAGAGAGTGAGGATAGCAGATCTGTGCCAAAGCACTGAATGAGTGTAATGTTGCTTTTGTTGGGCATAGCCTACTACCATGTTCGGTTGAAGTGGATGATGTGGAAGGGCAAGTTCCTTCTCTGACAATGAAAGGCTGAATGCAGTATTAGATTGGAAGCATGACCATACCATCCTTTTCCTGGGAGGAAATGTTTAATTAGCTGAGCTGGAAAATGAGTATTTTGGAAACTGAGGGGGGGATAAAATATAACCCTTGAGGTTTAACAACCCAGGAGGATAGGCTTGATATAGAGGATCTAATCCCTACACTCTTCAATATTTAAAATAATTAGATAATTACTAAGCTGGGGTAAATATTTTGTTGAAATTAGTGGTTAAATTTTTAAAATAGAAATTCAACATGTCTGTTTCCTTGTTGAAGAGATCTAGCAATAAGGCAGGATGGGTAACAAGAGCCATAAATAATTACAAACAATCGTTAGACGAAATACCCTCGTCCAGGGAGAAATTAAACAGTCCCCTATATATAATGAAAGATCAGTGGACTAAGTATGAAGAAAGTTATATAAATTTAGAAGCGACTATAGTAGAGGCTGATGATAAAAATCTTTTAGAGTCAGAGACTAGGGAATTTGAAGGTAAATTAGAAGAATTTTTAACTGTAGTAAACTTACTAGAGTCAAAATTAGCTGTGACTGCTGCGGAAACACAGGTCATGGAATAGCGGAGTAGAGCTGTAGTACCATAAATAACGCTTCCTGAGTTTGATGGGGAGCAGAATTGCAAATCCTTTTGGGATCAGTTCAAATACTTAGTTCATGACAGAACCGATCTCCCTAAGGTGGGCAAACTCACATATCTCTTGGGACAGGTCAAAGGAACACATTATCAGCTACTAAAGGAATTACCAGTTGAAAATAATTATGAGGTGGCCTTGACTATTCTTAGACAAAACTATGAAGACAGGAAACAAGTTATCACCCAAATACTGAAGGCCCTAATTGAATTACCCATACCAAAACACGATTTTGATTCCTTGCAAAACTTTAGATTTGCAATGAGTTGTAATTTAGAGGCCTTAGGTACTTACCAAGATATTAAAGCATCAGATTGGGTGCTGTCAAGAATTGTGTCCTTAAAGCTTCTACCAAAAAACAAGGATGCCTTGTATGGTAGGTACCAAAATGATAATTTCTCCGAAAAGACTGAGGAAGGCTTGATGCAATTCTGTAAACAATCAATCAATCAATCATTTCCTGTGGCACCCTCGGGGATGCATAGGGCCTCGATGAACTCACACCACCACATCCTATCTTGTGCTAACTCCTCAAGATCTCCCCAACATTCATCTCCAGCTTCCCGTCTCATTGTCCTCACCCACGTCTCTTTTGGCCTTCCTCTACCTCTCCTACCAAGTGCCACCCACCCTGGTGTACCTCGTACTATTCCCTGTCTCCTATACACATGTCCTAGCCACTTCCATCGTGAGAATCTAACATATTCATCGACCGGCTGCACTCCCGTTATTTCTCTAATTCAACTATTTGGTATCCTTTCCCACCACTTAACTCCTAATATTCTTCTAAGTGCTTTATTTTCAAACACCAAGAATTTATTTTCCATAGTCACTGTGCTGTACCAAGACTCGTGTCCATAAATTAAGATACTCCTAACCATTACCTTATAAAGTTTGATTTTTGTATGCACAGAGAAATTGTTATTATTCCAAATATTTTTAAGCATTCCCATTGCCTGATTAGCCTTCTTTAACCTTTCCTCGAATTCAAAGTTCAAAGAACCATCCTTGGCTAAATAAGTACCTAAATATTTAAACCTATCAACTTGCTTTACAACCATACCTCCAATTACACATTCCTGCGCATTTTCCATATTCATATTGATTATTTCAGTTTTTCCACAATTAATAACCAAACCCAGCTTGCGACCTTCACTCACCAAACAGTCCAACACTCTCTGCATCTCTTCTGGGCCATCACAAATCAAAACTATATCATCTGCATAATCTAAATCCAAAAGTTTCCTGTTTTCTCCCCAAAGTATACCTGCACCGGTTTCTGTTCCAACGCGTTTCATAATGTAATCAATGACCAATATAAATAGTAAAGGCGATAGAACACCACCTTGAATTACTCCGGACTTGACTTCAAACGAATCACTCAGACAACCATCAACCATCACTTTACAAAATGTGTCCTCATGCATGTTCATAATGACCCTCACAAACTCCTCTGGTATTCCATAATGTCTCATGATCTTCCCCATAGTCTCTCTCGAAACACTATCAAAAGCCTTTTCAAAATCAACAAAACAAAGACTTAACGGTACTCTCATTTCATTAACTTGCTGCATCAAATGCCTAACTATAAAAATCTGATCATTGCAACCACGTCCCTTTCTAAAACCAGCCTGTTCATCCCTCAGAATACCCTCAACCACTGGCTCCAACCTATTTAACAACACTCTACTGAAAACTTTCAAAGCTATCGGTGACAAAGAGATTCCCCTCCAAATACCACATTCACTCAGGTCTCCCTTCTTCGGAACTTTAACAATCACACCATTCTTCCAAACTGATGGTAGTAACCCCGTCACCCATATCTTATTGAATAGCTTGGTCAAGATCATTATTAATCTATCCCCCTCCACTTTAAACATTTCCGGAAATAAACCATCCTCCCCTGGTGCCTTATTATTCTTTAACTGTTTTACTGCTTTCTCCACTTCTGCAAGCCTCAACTCTCCTGTTTCTATATTTAAATCTTCCTGAGCAGACGGTATATCCTCTTCTGGTGGTGTTGGTCTATTAAGAACTGTCTCAAAATGCTCTTTCCATCTATTTTTAATATCTCCATCTTTGGTCAATAAATTTCCTTCCCTGTCTGTAAACACTTGCAAGGAACAGTAAAACCTACTGAGATTAAACAGAAGACTGAAATAAAGAAAAAACCTACTAACCAACTGGTTGGGAAACATAAGTCAGAGAAGGCTAAGTATATACCTAAGAAAGAGATAGGTACTTTACTTAGTTCCTTAAAGACTGAGGATAAAATATTAAAAACAGGGAAGAGACAAGCTGATGAAATTAAGGAAGTAAAACCTTCCATGGTAAGGGACAGGAAAGTTTGTGCATTTTGTGGTGAACAACATTCCAGTGCATCCTGTCAACATTATCCTGGTTGTGCTTCTAGAGTAGGAAAGCTTCAGGAACTGGGGTGTTGTATAGTCTGTATGAATTTAGAAAACACTTCCGCGGACTGCAAGACTAACTTAAATCTTTGTTTTAAATGCATCATCATAGTGCTTTATGCCCAAGGATGAAAACTGAGGTTCTTAAACCTGCAAGCATGAATATGACAATGGCAAGGGGGATTGCTCCAATATTAATGCCAGCTGCAGCTCCAATAGCAGATGTGAATGTATTGATTGAGAATAGAAACTTATTAGTATGTACCCTTTTTGATACGGGTGCTCAGAAAACTTTCATTTCCGCAGACATTGTGAAGAAATTAACGTTACCTATTATCGGCAAGATAAATCTAGCCAATACAGGATTCTTAATTACTAAGAAAGCTCACTCTTTTGATTTACTTAGACCTTTAATACAGTTAGGCAGATATAAATTCCGTATAAAAGCAGCTGTACTGGATAATATGGAGACAAGTATATATATATATATATATATATATATATATATATATATATATATATATATATATATATATATATATATATATATATATATATATATATATATATACAAGGACTGAGGGAAACCTCTGATCATCTAGAAAGCTCAGGGATAAAGTTGGCTAAAGGGAATGTAGAATCAGATACTGTGGGTCCCATAAAATTGATAATTGGTTCTGATAATTGTGGAAGATTCATACCCAGGACTTTCAAAAAGAATAAGGTAGAGTTGTTCAAAAGTCTAGGAGGTAACCTCATTATGGGTCAGTCGCCTTTTCCAAAACAAGCTAATGGAGATGCCAAACTAGTAGACTCAGTCTTTGCTACCCCCACATAGTCATTGATGGTAGCTAGCATAGGTGCAGAATTAGAACCTACTCAGATAAATGACTTGGATGAAAATATTGAACCTGTACACAAATTGTGGGACCTAGACAGTGTAGGAATACACTCTGAGGAACCAACCCCTGAAGATAGGATAACTTTGGATTTGTAAAACCAGTCTGTGGAATTTAAGGATGGGCAGTATTGGGTAGGATTACCATGGAAATTAAACCATTCGGAATTACCAACAAATTACCAAGCAGCTAAGGCTCAGTTAAATTCTCTTCTAAGAAATTGGAAATATAAACCAGAACATCTGACAATATATGATAAAATTATAAGGGATCAATTGAAGACTAAAATTATAGAAGAGGTAGAATTCCCTGTTAACCACAAAGAAGGACATTATTTGTCACATTATGCTGTAAGCAAGGATTCAGTAACTACTCTCATAAGGATAGTTTTAAATTGTAGCGGTAAAGCGTTCAAGGGATCAGCTAGCTTGAACGATTGCCTATACACTGGACCTACACTAACAGAGAAGTTAGGGAATGTGTTACTAAGATTTAGAGAGAAACCTTACGCTTACACAGCAGACATTAGTAAGGCTTTTCTCAGAATAGGACTGAGAGAGAAAGATAGGAAATTTACAAAATTCCTCTGGCCTCATGATCCTCAAAATAAGGATAGTCCATTGAAAACTTACTGTTCCGATCGGTGCTCTTTGGCTCTTGTGCTAGTCCTTTCCTACTTTGCAACACTTTAAAGCATGATTTTGAAATTGCCAAGTGCCCAGAAATAGGGCAGGCTTTTTACATGGATAATTTAAAGGTGTTGCTGATACAGAGTCGGAAGCTTTGAAGGCTTATGAAGTAGCCAATTCCGAGTGTGGGAAGGGAAATTTGCCGTTACAGAGCTGGAATACAAATTCACCACTTTTGAGGAATAAAATACAAGAGGATTATTCAAATTCTGACATTCTCAAAATTCAAAATGTGTTGGGTCTTAACTGGGATACAACAGCTGACGTAATAAGTCTGAAACCAATTAAGTTTTCTGATGTCATTTTCACCAAGAGGTCCTTGTTAAGTCAGGTCTCCACGTTATTTGACCCATTAGGTTTGGTCAGTCCTATAGCTATTAGGGGCTAATGTTTAGTGCAGGAGGCTTGGCGAGAAAGGTTAGACTGGAACAGGGAATTTTGTGAGACATATGTGGAACAATGGGAACAGATTAGAAAGGAGTTTGAAACCACATCAAACATATGTATTCCCATGATAATAAACAGTAATGAGAAGTCGCAGTTACACATATTTTGTGATGCTTCTCAAAGGGCTTATGGAGCAGTAGCTTATTGCGCAACAGGGAAGGATAGTAAAATAATTATGTCCAAGGCCAGAGTTGCGCCAATTAAAGGAAGAACCCTACCTCAAATGGAATTGGCTTCCATTGAAGTAGGAACTAAATTGGCCAGGTATATAACCACTACTCTTGATACTCAGTTAGAGGATATTTATATATATGGAGTGACAGTGAGATTTATCTTTACTTGATAGGAAAGGAAGGCAGTAAAATTCCTTTTGTCCGCAATAGAGTAATGATAATTAAAGAACTGTCTTCCAAATTTAAATTCACGCATGTATCCTCTAAACAAAACCCGGCTGACCTGCTCTCAAGAGGTTCGACTGTAAAGAGACTGATTAAAGAAAATTTGTGGTGTAAAGGTCCTAAATGGTTACTCGCTAAAGACTGGCCTGAGCAGAAACAGTATAGTATTGCTGAGGTTAGTGTAGTAAACTTGGATCTTGTAGTACCTGAGCCAGAAGTAATTGACATCAGCCGATTTTCATCAATAAGACAACTTATTAACGTTACTATATTAGTTGTTGAATTTTTTAATAAGAAATTGGGGTTTCAGAAGTTAGATCCCATGGAATATTGGCTGAAAATGATACAAAGGAATTATTACGGAGAGATATATAACCTTATAGGCCAAGGCACTGGAAACAAGAATAAGCTGATAAGAGATTTAGGCTTGTTCTTAGACGGAAAGGGTCTGATTAGATGCCGGGGCCGAATAATAAAGGCTGATTTGCCTCTCCAAACCAGACGTCCATTATTATTACCCAAGAGTGGATACTTTGTACAGTTAATTGTAAAGGAAGCCCATGATTTGACTCTTCATGGAGGTGTGCTGCAGACTTTGGCCAGAATCCGGGAAAGGTATTGGATCCCTAAGGGTAGACAGGTCATAAAGAAATATCTCAAAGGTTGCATCACATGTAGGAGGTATGAACAACAAACATATGACTATCCAGGACCACCTGCCTCACCAGGGGATAGGGTAAATGCGAGTCGACCCTTTAAGGTAACTGGAGTGGATTACACTGGGGCTATAACTGTTACAGGTGAGGGAACTCCCCATAAGGTTTACATATGTCTATTTACTTGCACCTACACAAGGGCAGTCCATCTAGAAATGGCGAAAGATCTGAGTTCAGAGACATTCCTGAACGTCTTTCGAAGATTTGCTTCTAGAAGGTTTTGTCCTAACAAATTAAAAAGCGACAACAGAAACAATTTCGTTGGAGCAGCACCTTGACTTTTGAACATACTGAATGACCCAAAACTTAAGTCGCCACTGGGAAATTGTACCTGGCAGTTCGTAGCTCCAAGAGCACCATGGCAAAATGTATTTACCAAACGAATGATTGGTATTGTGAAGAACTGCCTAAGGAAAACATTACACAGAACTAAGATCACAAGAGAAGAGTTAAGAACAGTGATAACTGAAACTGAAGCTAGGATTAATAATAGACCCCTAACCTATTTAGATGACACTAGCGTTTCGATTGAGGCCTTGACACCGACTCATATGTTATATGGCAGGAAGCTCCATCCAGTACCTTGTGTGGAACGGAACCAAGATAAAGTAGATGATCCTACCATAGAATATAAGGAATTAGGACAACATCTGTGCAAAGGATATCAGCATCTGAAAGGAGTATTGGATACTTGGAGTAGACACTGGAGCGAAGAATATCATTTGAGCCTACGAGAAAGATTTTATGGGGCTCAGGCTGCCAGTAACAAGTCTGCTATAAACATAGGAGATGTCTTGGTGAAGACAGAACAACCAAGATCCCAGTGGCCATTAGCTAAGGTGATCTCCACGCACCCTGATGCAGAGGGGGTACTGATCTAAGAAGACGTAGCCGAGGGGTGTAATTCTGTAGAGAAGGTTATTTGGTTGAATCGTCGATGGGAGAGTCCCTAGGAGAGAGTATTGGTGAGGCGTGTCGGAGATAATCAGTGTGGGCCTTCTCTGTTTCGTGATTTTCTTCGTATTTTAAGTGGGCTGATGAAACAGGCAGATTTGGGTCGACGGAGTTTATTGTGAGACTGCTACTTGAATCAATGTTAAGAGCTTGGCATGACCCGTATAGCCTATGGTTAATAACAGTTTCTGCTAGCTGCTGTCCTCCTACTTTACTGTCACTCTCCTGCTCTAAATCTTGTTCTCTCCTGTCCTACTCTGTCTCACTCTGTCCTCTCCTACCTTCAAACCTTCCTGGATGTGATATCGGACTTATAACCCCCTCTACCTTCCAGCTAAAGTGTGTGGGCGTACGTGTGCGTACGTTTGTGCGTGTTTATGTCTGTCACGTTTCCGACACATGATCAGAGGTGTTTGTTGAAATTTCGACCATCCTGTACAGTTGCCACATGATAAATACCAGATTGACTTTATCCTATTGGTCGAGATCTCAACCAGCATGTGTCATTAGTATCAAATAAAGTATGAGAAAATGAAATTGTTTTTGTTAACTACTACGTCATATTATACATATGCCAAGAAAACATCAGGATGTGTGCATTTAATTATTTCCACGAACAAAGGGGTTAAGAGTAAGCTTTTAACCTAGCTACGGATGTCATATTGATTATTATTAAAAAAAATAAATGACACACACACACATACACACACACACACACACACACACACACACACACACACACACACACCACTGTATGACTTGTGTCAAGGATGTTATTACCTCACTTGTTATCAGTAATGTTACCCCCCTGCAGCTAAAATAAGTCATGCATTTCATTCTACAATTACTTGACAGAGAGAGAGAGAGAGAGAGAGAGAGAGAGAGAGAGAGAGAGAGAGAGAGGACAGAAGTGGGTGGAATGCAACGGAAAAAGGGACCAGATTATCATAATGTCATCACCCCTGCTTGATTTGATTTCCAACTCTGATCATGAACATGACAGCTGGTCACGGTAGCCCTCCTACGTGTCACACCCGTTCACATGTCCTCTTTTCCACAATAAAGCTGCTTCATTCAGGACCGGTGTGCTGAGGGTGATTTTATGACATAATGATTTGTTTTGTAGAAGACCTATAAAGTTTCTTTAAACGAAATTCAGCTCAACATTTTGCGTCCTGTGTGAACCGCTTCTCTAACCACTCGACCACCACATCTCGGTGAAGCACTTTTAGTATGACTGCTGCACATTGGCCATTCCCGTATGGTCCCGCTTAGGCCAAGCAGTACTGAAGCCTGGTCACCACCGTGGTAGCATTCTCCCAGCTGCCTCGTCTCCATCCCCGAATGGCCCACATCTCTTTATCCACCTGGAATTGTTCCACAAGTGGGGGATGAGGTAGTCTGGACACACACACACACACACACACACACACACACACACACACACACACATATATATATATATATATATATATATATATATATATATATATATATATATATATATATATATATATATATATCACAAACGTCACAGTTATCAGCAAAGTAAATATTGGAAGTGACCATAGAATGGTGGGTTGTACAGCAAGATTCAATTTCAAAAGTGCAAGAAAGAAGATGATTAAAGACAAAAAGATATGCCCAGTGAAAGTCAGCGAAAACAAAGCAGCTTTTCAGTTGGAAATAAGGAACAGATTTCAGGCTCTCAGTTATGCTGAATGTGGCATTGATGAGTTGAATAACAGACTAACAAAAGTCCTAAAAGAATCAGCGGAGGTAGTAGGAAAACCTAATACAACCAAAGCCGGGAAGTATTCAGAGAAGACACTTGAGCTTATGAAAAAAAGAAAGGTAATGAAAGTAAAAACAAAGAAAGATGAAATAGAACGAGCGGAATTAAATAAGCTTATCAACAAAAGACAAAGAGAAGAAAATGAAAGAGAAACATGGATCAATACAAAGAAACCATCAAAAAAGGAAAAAGTCTGAAACAGGTCCGAAATAAAATAGCACTTGGAAAGCAACAAATTACATCACTAAAAGACAAAAACGGTGAAGCCATTAAATGCAGAGATATGATGCTGAAGCGAGTTGAAGAATTTTACAAAGAACTGTATGCATCAAAGACTAGTACCAATAGCTACCTTTTCTGTTGACACAAGTGAAATACTTGAGATAACACCAGACGAAGTAAATATTTCTCTTAAAAATATGAAAAGAGGGAAGGCTCCGGGAGAAGATGGAATAGTAGCATATTTACTGTTGGATGCAGGAGCAGAAGTACAAAATAGGCTTGCTCACTTATTTACACAATGTATAAAACAGAAGAAAATTCCCAAAACAAGGTGTAATGCAATTGTTATTCTACTTTATAAAAAAGGCGACTCAAAAGACCTTAGTAACTATCGACCCATTAGATTGCTATCAGTCATTTACAAACTTTTCACTAAAGTCCTTACAAAGAGAATAGCTACAAATTTGGAGGAAAACCAACCTCGTGAACAGGCAGGATTCCGATGCGAGTATTCGACCACTGTTCATCTGCAAACAATGAATCAGCTGATTGAGAAAACTACAGAATATAATAAACCACTGTGCTTAGGTTTTGTTGATTACGAAAAGGCTTTCGACTCAGTGGAGCACATAGCAATTATAAATTCATTGCGAAAACAAGGAGTGAATGAGATAATTGTAAAACTGCTCGAAAACATATATAAAGAGGGAACTGCTACAGTTAAATTACATAAGGACTCAGAGAACATTAAGACTGAGAAGGGCGTGCGTCAGGGAGATACAGTTTCACCAAAGTTATTTACAGCATGCCTAGAAAGTATTTTCAGAAAGCTAGACTGGGAAAACAAAGGAGTAAACATAGATGGAGAAAAGCTAAACCATTTAAGATTTGCAGATGACATTGTCCTACTCTCAGAAAAAGCAGAGACATTGCAAGAAATGTTAAATGACCTGAACAGAGAAAGTTTCAAAGTAGGGCTAAAGATGAACCGGAGTAAAACTAAAGTAATGTTTAATCCTCAAACACCAAAGAGCGTCATAAGAATAAGTGGAGAAATTCTTGAAGAAGTTGAGGAGTACAATTACCTGGGACAAATACTAAAATTAACGAAAGATAATGATAGCGAAATAAAAAGACTCATTACAATTGGATAGAAAGCTTTCGGTAAACATAGAGACATTATGAAAAGTAGCTTGCCAGTTTGTATTAAACGAAAAGTATATAACGAATGTATAATTCCAGTTATGACGTATGGTTGTGAGACTTGGAAACTGACAAAATCGATGGAAAATAATTTAATTCGTTCTCAGAGAGCAATGGAAAGGTCAATGTTGGGAATATCTTTAAGAGGCAGGAAAAGATCAACTTGGGTGAGAGAGCAGACTAAAGTCAAAGATATTATAGAAGTTATAAAAGAACAGAAATGGAGGTGGGCAGGCCATGTAGCAAGAACATGGGATAATCGATGGAGCAAGAGGTTGACTGACTGGACACCAAGAGATGGTATGCGTAGCAGAAAAAGGCCAGACAGGAGATGGAGAGATGAGATATAGAAATTTGCAGGGAAAACGTGGCAAAGATTGGCTCAGCCAAGGAATTCGTGGACAAAGTTGGGGGAGGCCTTTGTTCAGCAGTGGACTTATAATGGCTGATGATGATGATATATATATATATATATATATATATATATATATATATATATATATATATATATATATATATATATATATATATATATATATATACATATATATGTGTGTGTGTGTGTGTGTGTGTATGGAAGTGTGTGTGTGTGTGTACGATAACAGAACAGAGGAAGGAAAAACAAAACGAAAAAAAATAATCCATGCACCTGGTTACAGGTGTCCTCCATTCTTTAAATATCTGTAACATTTGGACTTGAACACCTGCAGGTTTAGGTCTGAGTGGAAACCACTCTGGGAAGCGATTTCCAGACAGATGTAGTTCGAGGAATAAAATAATTCTGCTAGGCCGAAGTTCTGCAATATGACTGTTTGACAGACTAGTTATGAGCACTACCAGATGCCCGTGTAACTCGGGAGAAGGCGTGGGGAGGTGACGCAATGGAGGCAACTTCGTCTGAGCATTTGCCGTAAAAGTATCTGTACAATAATAGAAGGGAGGCAACATTCCTTCTTACTTGTACGGGAAGTAGTTCAATTGCAATAGTAGGGTTATTAATGATTCTAATAGCTTTGTTCTGATTTTTGTCCAGTTATTTTAGGTCAACTTCTCCACATCCACTCCACAAGGGTGAAAAATATTCCGGCTGAGAGCACGCATGACTCTTGTAAAATAAAGCTAACGGGTCGTCAATGAAGAAGTTACGGACTCTGTACAATAATGCAAGTTTTTTTGAAGCGGTTTTAGAAAGTATCTGACATAAGAAGTCCAGCTGAGGGTATTGCTAGGTGAAATACCGAGAAATTCAATACTTTTAGAGATAGGAATATTAGTAGCATTGGAGGTGTTATAGGAATCTGGCAATATCTCTTTATCAGTGAATTTTATTAATTTGGTTTCCCTAACGTTAAATGATACAATATTATTTTGTCCCCATTCCGTGATCTTGGATAAGAATTGATTTATGGAAATGACTGTACTGAGTTGTGAGACAGAAATATTAAACTTTCTGAATGGGTGTTTAAAAGTGAATGAACTGTGAAGAGTTGAGTCATCTGCATATCAGTGAATAGGATTATAGGTGATAGAAGGACCATTAATATGAATTAGGAATGGGGCTGGAGCCAGAACTGATCTTTGTTGCACTCCTGCATTATTCGAGTGAAAATTGAAATATACATCGCCTGTACTCTTATCTTTCTGTCGCTAAGATATGAGGAAATCAGAGGAAAGAGAGATGATTGGCCATAGGATGGGAGATTGGATAGCAGGGGATGTCGCCACACTCTATCAAAAGCTTTAGAAATATCAAGGGCTACTGCTTGGTTTTCATCATGTTGGTCAATTGAGTGATGGATGGTATGAGTCAGGAAACTGACTATATCAAAAGTGGATCTTTCGTGGCAAAAACCATACTGTCTATCACTAATTAAGTTTTTGGATTCGATATGTTTAACAATGTGCATATCGATAACAATTTCATATAATTGACGAAAAAAAGATATAACTGTTGGTCTGTAATCAGAGGGGTCCGAGGAACGTCCTTTCTTTGGAACTGGCTGGATATTGGCTTCTTTTCAGGACTTAGGGAATGAAAAAGTACTTACGCATTGTGTGTGTGTGTGTGTGTGTGTGTGTGTGTGTGTGTGTGTGTGTGTGTGTGTGTGTGTGTGTGTGTGTGTGTGTGTGTGTGTGTGCAGGCTAAATACTTACCCCTGTAATGCAGGTTCTGGCATTAATGATCCCAGACACTTGTTTCAGAAATTGATATTAATGAGCATTGTTTACATTTTTTTTTTTTTTAAGGCGGGAGTGTCTTTCCCCTTTTTATGAGGCACTTGTTTCAGTGAGATAAATCCTTAAACCTGAGAGCTTCATAACCGCTTTCTCCTCATATAATTAAATTCGTGTCACAATTTTATGAGCGTCATCCTGGAATAGAAAACGGTAAGAAAATTCATATGTACATGTAAGTGGTTTTGTATAATGTAAAATAAAAGTGAGTCATTGATCCTATCGCCTTCACTCCGTAATCATTCGGAAAGGGTAATTTACAAATATGTTTACACTGTCCGTGAATAGGTTCATTCTTGACTAACCCTCCCCCTAAAAAATAAAAAAAGGGGGTTTCTCGCATACACCGTATGTCATTAGCCTTTACACTGCTTTTATAATGTATTATAAACTAAAAACCTATATGATGGGACAGTCCTTCGACAATGTTTTTTTTTTTTTTTCACTGTGAAAAAAGAAAAAACAATATAATTTCTATCCTGTAGGTCGAAAATTTGCTCATGACCAATAATTTGTAGGAACATCTGGAGTAGCAGAATGCCATGCTGTTTCCACGGGTTGAAAAAAAAAAAAAAAATGTTATACACAGTTCCTAAGAAGGCAGTTGATAATTCCAACCCGGAAAAACCATGGCAACTGACCCGGCAACTTCCCGCATATCCCCTGCGACCACGCGAGGGGGAAATGCGTAGTTGATTGCTTCACTATGTGCCTCTCCTGTCCCACTATGGTCCTGTAGAGTATGATGGTAATTATTTGAACACATATATGAATCTGATGCGATGCTGCATCCTTGAAATACGTTTTTTGTTATCGTGCCAAATTATATAAAGGAGTTACAATATCAGTATTTGTAGGTTAGGCTAATTACAGTCTCTCTCTCTCTCTCTCTCTCTCTGGAACTGATCGTGTTGTTTGGATGAAATAATTATGCAATAATATGATTTTCCCAGCCCAGCAAGCCTTTACCATATATTATGTAAAACTTCATGACTCTCCGACTTAAAATGGGAGGAATCGATATTATTGTCCGGACAGCATATGATACGGGTATGACACTTGCGTCCCCAATATTAAAATCAATGCCTCGCCTGACAACAACAGCTGATGAATGTACGTGTGCATCACATAGAGGTGTTGGGCACTTAGAGTAGATGGTATTCTGTTGATGGAGGTACTTCACATTTTGAAAACATGTATAATTTCAACTCCATTCATATACGTTTCCTTAATTATGGTCGGCTGTTGATGTATATGGAAAGATTCCTGTTTCTTGAGGGTCTCTTTCATATTCTGATGTTTCTCATATTAAACTACGTGCCTCGCCTGACAGTCAGAAGATGATGAGGGCAAGTGTGTAGAACAAGAAACTATTAAATATCTGCAGTCGATGGCATTCTCCTAATCAAGATATTTCTCGTTATTAATGTAAGCCAGTTTTACCTAGCTATGTTTAGCTGTTACTCTCTTAACTTCATTACAGGATAGGGATTTGTTTCTTGTGTTTCTAATTGGTTGGCTATGTAGGTTAGGGCTTTTGTATGCAAATCTTCAAAACACATTGCAAAAAAAATAAATAAATATCTAAAAACTTATGTAAATCATACAGCTCCATGACACTGGTTCCCAGGCTAGTGGTCGACAGCCATAATAATTATAATAATAATAACCTATCTATCTATTGCCAGACCCCTAAATCCCGTAAGGGGTGGGCTCAAACTAATCGCCTCCACGTCGCCCTGTCCCCCGCCATTTCACTGCCCTGTTCCCAGCTCACACCCCCCTCTCTCATATACCTCTCCACACAATCCCTCCATCTCGTTCTTGGCCTCCCTCTCCTTCTCCCCCCTTCCACCTCACTCACATACACTCTTCTCTTCAGTCTCTCACTCTCCATCCTCTCCACACGGCCAAACCACATCAATGTGTTTCTCCTAACGCTTCCTATCACATCCACATCCACACCACAACGCTCCTTCAATTCCTCATTTGTCAGTCTTTCTCGCCATGTGACTGCACATGCTCCTCTCAAATAACTCATTTCCACTGCTGTCACTCTTGACTTGTGTCCCTCCAACAACGTCCAAGCTTCACGTCCATATGTTAGCGTTGGTATCACAATACTGTCATGTAGTAAATTTTTCACTTCCATGCTCACTTCCCTGTTTCTTATCACTGATTTCAAGGAACTAACAACCTTTCTTCCTTGTTGTACCCATTCAAGCACTTCACCCTCTAAACATCCATCCTTACTCATCACACTACCAAAATCCTAAAACGCATTCACATTTTCCATTTCTTCCTCATCCGACCTCACTGTACATTACTGACTTCATTTCCCTCGAAGACCATAACTTTACTCATCCCTACATTCATCTTTAGATTCCGTTTCTCTCTACCGATTGAGCGGTGGCTCAATCGGTAGAGAGTTGGTCTGGAGTCCTAACGGACCCGGGTTCAAATCCTGCTTGGGCAGGGAACAGTTTAAGGATTTGAATTTCATAAATATCAGACCTTACTGATCTACCAGAAGACCCGCCGACATGTCGTAAAAATACCCCCGCTAATACCAATACAGCAGTCCTGTATGAGACAGCTCTAGCATGTATTCAGTATGGACGGTGGGTGTTAGCGCCGAAGTGGTGACATGTAGAGGTGTGCTGTACGTAGGAGGACTACTGGGCCTTGAAAGCAGGCTGTGAAGCCTATGCCCGGAGTCGGTCACACACACAAAAAAAAAAAAAAAAAAAAAAACATCCACCAAGCCTTGCAGCTCCCCTTCGTCTTCACTTAACAACACAGTATCATCTGGAAACAACAGTACAGGGTGTTTCCAAACACTGCCCTCTCTCATTAGGGCCTCTTCAACATCCACTGCCCTACTTTGTATCTCTTTTATAACCCCATCCACATGCAGATTGAACACCATGGAGACATGATGTATCCCTGTTTCAGTTCAACCTTCGAATAGATGAATTCACTCAGTTCACTATGCACATGCACTGCAGCCTTAGCACCCTCTTACATAGACTTCACGGCACTCAACAACTTCCCATTTACTCCATATATTATTAATACTTTCCAGAACCCTTGTCTATCCACCCTGTCATATGCTTTCTCCATATCCAAGAAGGCTGCGTACAACTTCTTTCCCTTCTCTAGAAACTTTTCCACTAAAGATCTAAGAATGAATATCTGACCTACACAACCTCTTCCCTTCCTAAAACCTCCCTGTTCCTCTCCAACTAATTCCTCTGTTATTTCCCTAACTCTGTCAATAAGTATCCTACCATATACTTTTCCTATTGCATTAAGAAGACAAATGTCCCTCTGATTACCACACATTCTTTTCCTCCTTATTTTTGGCAGAGGGTAATAATTAAACCTGACTCCCATTCCTCCGGGAATCTACCTTCCTCCCAGGCCAATCTGCACATCTTCTGCATCCATTCTACTACTATCTCTCCCCCATGCTTCAGCATTTCACCACACACTCCATCAATTCCTGGGGCTTTCCCCAATTTAACTTTCTTCATTGCTTCCACAACTTCTACCCTACTGATCTCTTCCTCTCTTCTTACATCCCTCCGTTTCCCAGCCATTCCCCTGCCACTTACTCTTGCATGACTTTCATTCTTTATGTTCAACAATTCTTTAATGTGTTCTCTCCATCTGCTCACTTTTTCTCCCGTCTCCACTAGTAATCTACCATTTTTATCTTTTGCTCCCCAACTAACTTCTTTGGCACCCTGCCTAACTCTCTTTACCTCTTACCAGAACATTTTCTTACATTCCCTCCATTTTACACTCAAATTCCTTCCAAATTCCTCATCCACTCACTTCTTCATCTCTGTTACTAATCTTTTCACCTCTCTCTTCCGCTCTACATACAGCTGTCTCTTCCATCTCTCAACTTCTTCCACACCCCTGTTTCTCATACATTTACTGTATGCTTTCTTGTTTTGTACCACAGCCTCTCTCACCTCTTCATTCCACTTTGCTGTTCCATGCACCCCTTTTCATCTCCTCTTCAACCCACACACCACCTCACATGCTGCACAGATTTATTCTGTGAATATCTTGCACACACCTTCCACGTCCCCTTTCTGCTCCAATCCATATTTACCCAATCACTCCTCCACTTCCCTCTTATATTCTGCCTTTTTTCCATCCTCTTGCAACCCTTCCACTCTCCTTGCAGGAACCACTTCCTCCTGTCCTTCCTTCTTCTATTTGCTCATTTCCCGTGGTCCTTGATTCTGACCACCACCAAGTGATGGTCAGAAAGTCCACTCCCTGAACCTCTATATACTCTTGCATCCGTTACACACCTTCCCATCCTTTCATCCACACACACATAATCATTCATTACCATCCATTCATTCAGTTCACCACCCACCCCTATCATCACTCGCCATGTATACCTGTGGATAATTTTGTGCCTGAAGAGGGTATTAGCTATCACCAACCCCCTCCCGGCACAAATGTCCACTAAAGCACTGCCATTGTCATCCATCTCTACAGGCACACCCCACTCACCAACTACTCCATCCACCTTCACATTCCCTACTTTTCCAAACATATCTCCAGTCAAAAACACTCTCTCATTCCTTTTAAACTTTTCCATGCATGCTTCCACATTTGTCCAGAACTTTTCTCTCACTCCGTTTGCACACTCTTGTGTTGCCGCATACATGCACACAATCGCCCACATTTGTAGTCCAGCTTTCAATCTTACCCACACAATCCTTGAGTCAACCGATCCATACTCTCCTTCCATGTTACTCACAACAATGCCCACTCCTTTTCATGCCCTCTCATTCTCACTCACTCTCGTGCATATACCCCATCCATACTCCCATTCTCTCACACTCTCACCTTCTCACTTAGTTTCAGCTAGTCCACATACATCCACTTTCGCACCCTTAAGCACCTGGACAATTGTTCTTTCTTTCACCTCATCATTTGCACCCCTTACATTCCAATTTGCTATCTGTACCATGTCCTTTGTTCAGTCCTTTGTCGTCACCTTTTGGTCAGTCCTGCTTGTTCGTATTTTAAGTTAGTTGTTTTCCAGGGAGGGGCATTAATCCTCTGCCAACCCACTTACTGTCACGTAGGGAACACGTGTTGGTTGGTTATCAGGTTGCCACCCAGCGTTGTATATGTTTTCCTGGTTTACAGGAAATCATTTAGCTTGCCACTCAGTGTAGAGCTACCCTAAGAACAAAGTACCACTACAGTAAGTGGGTGGATGATGGGCGCCCCCACCCACCACTAAATACTACTGCTACTACTACTACTACTACTACTACTACTACTACTACTACTGCTACTGCTACTACTACTACTACTACTACTACTAATAATAATAATAATAATAATAATAGTAATAATAATAATAAACTTCAGGCAAACAGCATACAGTTAACAGGTCCTGTGTTCATGTCCTCAACGTGCAGCCCTTCCATTTGATCTTTAGGTAGTGTAAGAGATATTTAAAGGTTTCTTGATAATTTCTAGGTACCAGAGAATCGCACTGGACTCTTAGCAACATAATGGTTGACTTTAGAAGTGCTCATGTTATGTGTTTGTTGCAGATGGTAATGGTACTGTTGCCCCTGTCTCATTAAGGAAAATTTATGTTAATAAATGTTGACCATGTCTCTTCTTTCTTAAGTGTTCTGTACCTTTGTTTATGCTTAAACCAGTTAATGGGCCAATATATGCTGGTAATATCCTTCTACTTTCAGTCGTGAATTTGTTTCCTGTCTGAATGGGGTGTTTTTAAGACTTAACACTTTATGGATATGAAGTACACCCACCCACACCCACATCCATACAGAGAGAGAGATAGAGAGATAGATAGATAGATAGATAGATGGAGAGAGAGAGAGAGAGAGAGAGAGAGAGAGAGAGAGAGAGGAGGTATATTCATGCAATCTCGCTGTAGATACATGGCTTCAATATATTGTAAGCATACAGTACCCTAGACACTTTAAATATACACACAGCTGTGCTGTAGAATAACACCCACACAATATTACAAGCCCGGGTAAAGGACGCCGCTATGCCCACATCATAATTATAAGGAAATGTAAACATCAAATAGTTCACTACCATTTTGAAACTGCGTCACATATCCCCATTCTCTCTCTCTCTCTCTCTCTCTCTCTCTCTCTCTCTGACACCACAAATAACCGACAAGCAATATCTAAACTGTAAAGCCGTTACTAACACTTCAGAGTTTTCATTCGTGTAACTTTTCCACACAAATTAAGTCATTGGATACCGTATATTTGTCCATTATTGAAAAGCATAAAAAATTAAACTCCCATCTCATGGTTTTTTTTTTTTTTTTTTTTTTTTTAATAACAGAACGGAGGAAGGAAAAACAAATGGAGAAAAAAAAATAATCCATACACCAGATTACTGGTGTCCTCTGTTCATAAAATATCTGTAACAGTTAGACTTGAAGAGTTGTAGGTTGAAATTTGGAGGAAAACAACTCTGGGGAAGCGAGTTCCAGAGAGATGCAGTTCGGGGAATGAAAGAATTCTGATAGGCAGAAGTTCTGCAATATGGTTGAGTGACATTCCAATCATGAGCGCTACCAGATGCCCGTGTAGCACGAGGGAAGGCATGGAGAGGTGGCACCATGGACGCAACTTCGTCTGAGCATTTGCCAAAAAAATATCTGTAAAATAATGCAAGGGAGGCAACATTCCTTCTTACTTGCAGGGGAGGTAGTTTATATGTAATGGCAGGGTTGTTAATGATTCTAACAGCTTTATTCTGAATTTTGTCTAGTTGCCTTAATGCAACCTCTCCACAACCATTCCACAAGGGTGAGCAATATTCAAGCTGAGAGCGCACATGACTCTTATAAATTATAGCTAACTGCTCATCGGCGAAGAAGTTACGGACTCTGTACAATAATCCAAGTTTCTTTGAGGCGGTTTTAGCAAGTGATCTGACATGAGAGGTCCAGCTGAGGGCACTGTTAAGTGAGACACCAAGAATTTCAATACTTTTGGAGATGGGAATATTAGTAGCACTGAAGGTAATGTACGAGTCTGGCAATATCTGTCTATTGGTAAACTGTATATATTTAGTTTTACTAGCATTAAAAGAGACAAGGTTGTTTTGTCCCCATTCACTGATTGTAGATAGATCTTCATTTATGGAGATGGCTGTATTGAGTTGAGAGGTAGAGATATTAGACTTTGTAAATGGATGTCTGAGTGTGAATGAACTATGTAGTGTTGAGTCATCTGCATATGAGTGAATGGGATTGTGAGTGACAGATAAGAGATCATTAATATGAACCAGAAATAGGGTTGGCGCCAGAACTGATCCTCAGTGGCACGCCGGTGTTAATTGAGTGGAAATTCGAATATACATCATCTACTTTTACTCTTATTTTCCTGTCACTAAGATAAGAAGAAATCAAAGGAACAAAAGACGTTAGTCCATAGCAAGGGAGTTTGGACAGCAGGGAACGGTGCCATACTCTGTCGAAAGCTTTAGAGATATCAAGAGCTACTGCATGAGTTTCTCCAAAAAGATCAATTGATTGATGGATGGTATGAGTTAAGAGATTGAGTATGTCAATGGTGGATCTTTCGTGGCGAAAACCGTATTGTCTATCATTAATTAAGTTGTTGGATTCAAGATGTTTAACAATATGCTTATTAATTAAAGTTTCAAATACCTTACCAAGAGAAGATGTGATAGCTATTGGTCTGTAATTGGAGGGGTCAGACGAACTTCCTTTCTTCGGAACTGGGTGGATATTGGCTTCTTTCCATGAATTTGGGAATAAAGAAGTAAGTATGCATAGTCTGAATAATTTAGCTAGGACAGAGGCAAGTTCAGGGGAACACTTTTTCAAAACAATTGGCGGAATTCCATCTGGACCTGGAGCTTTGTTGGTAGGTAAATTGTCTAGGATGGATTTTACAAATCTTGTCTGTATTTTAAGTGGGGCAATTTCGGGAGAATCAAGTTCCAGTACTGAGACATTCTGGCTGGTATCATCTATGGTAGAGTTTCTTGCAAAGGTACTAGCAAAGATATCTGCTTTCCCACGTGGGTCATTTGTAATATTGCCATCTGAAGATTTTAGTGGGGGAATGGAAGATGACTTGTTAAAGTTATTATTGAAAGAATTAAGAGTTGACCAGAATATTCTATTGTCATTAGGGTTGTTAAGTAGTTTTGATGCTTGCTTTTGAAGAAAGTTTGATTTGGATAGATTTAATACAGCTTTTGCATGATTTCTAGCAATTTTAAATTGGGAGAGTGATTCAGGTGTTTTTGATTTTAAGTAAGAGTTATATGCTAATGACTTTTGGGCTGTTGCTCTGGCACAATTGCCATCAAACCATTTTGGAGAGTTTGATCTTTTTGTGAATTGTTGACTTGGTATGAATAAATCCATACCAGCTAGTATTAAGTCACAAATGTGGGACTGGGTAGAATTGGGATCACTAGAGAAGAAAGACTGCCATGGAACATCAGCAAGATAATTTCTAAATCCATCCCAGTCTGCCCTGTCAAAGTGCCATCGGGTCACCCTGACAGGTTCGGAATGGGGAGGTGTAGGAGGGTTAACTAATGAGGCTTTGATGAGATTGTGGTCAGAGGATCCAAGTGGTGACAGTACCTCTATCCTGTATTGATCTGGATTATTTGTCAAGAATAAATCCAAGAGATGGGCATTATGGTCAGGGTTATCAGGTATTCTGGTTGGTTGCTTTACCAACTGGGTGAGATTAACACTGCCTTTGGGGCCCAATATCTAGGGAACCTATGGAGAGCGCAACATGACATGATTCTCTTTATTATGATATAAATGTGAGGGACAATGATGCAGGGATTCAACCTGTTTTCTTAACCCTAGATAGGGAATCTGGGGTGTTTTCTACCTCAGGAAATCATGTTTTCGCCTGCCGTACCGATGCCACGCGTCACCCCGGCCTGGACCTCTCAGTAGCTTCATTGTTCGTCCAGACATCATTTGGGGGTGGGGGTCATGTTGCGCTCTCCATAGGTTCCCTAGATATTGGGCCCCAAAGGCAGTGTTGGGGTAAAAACTACCCCAGGTTACCTACATAATGACTTTTTACACTTACTGACATATTTGATGTGTGAATTTATTTATCTATTTATTTTTTTTGTATGAAACGAAAAATGAAAATTACTATTTACTACATTGATTATTGTGTTAGAGATGTTGGGGCTCCTGTACAGTGAACAACTAGTGAATGCAGGTAACCTTCAGGCCGCGTTGACCCATCAGGTAACCTGGGGTGGAATTAACCCCACGAAGGAAAAGAATGTTGAAAAATAGTTCTTGTACATTTATTATTGTAAAATAATACAGGACTAACCTTTCACCTTTATGCTATTTTTTACTCCTAAAAACTTTACGATTTGAAATATGAAAATGTTTTATTCATTTTTTTTTTTTTTTTGAAAATCAAAAATATTTTGAAAATTAAAATTCTCAAAGTTGAAGCTGAGGTAGGTCCAGCACCTTATATGGCACAGATATGTGAAGGTTGGAGCCTCTTGTAGCCCAGAGCATAACCATCAAGGATGCACAGTACGGAATCCAAAAATGCCTAAATTTACTTCATATAAATTATAGGTCTATTTTGACTTCCTCTCCAGAACTTACTGTGTGTCCATGGGGGTTGTGCTCTGGGCTACAAGAGGTTCCAACCTTCAACTATCTGTGCCACATAAGGGGCTGGACCTACCTCAGCTTCAACTTAGAAAAATTTGAATTTCTAAATATTTATGATTTTTCAAAAAAAAAGTTTTTAACATTAATTTTCAGAAATGTTTTCATAAATCAGTTCTAAATTTTTAGGAGTAAAACATAGTATTGTTACGTCCCTGTCCCACACTGCCACAGGCTCCAACAGCAGTAGTTCAGTAAAGGAATGACCTTGACCAGTGAGTTGTTCTTCCCATGGTCAGCATTTTGGTGTAATGTACAGTACACAAGATCAGCTGACGCGAAAATAAACACTGGCTTCTTAAAGTTCACTGTCTTTATTTCCCAGATAATTCATCTTAATGTTTTCCAACTTCACTTCACTGTTCTCATAAGCACTGGAGCAAGACAAACTTTACTACCTGCTATTACACTTATTACTTGACAAAATTTCACTGTTATTACACTTAACCCTTTCACGCATGTGTAAGTTTTATAAGTTTTGCTGACACACGATTTTACTCCACCCCACTCTCTGCCAGCCCGCCCTCGTACCATTGAAAACATGTACTCTCGCCTAATTTTTGCCACCCAAACCTCTATACATTGTCATGAAACCTACATATCTTATTTGCTGATGTTAGTTCTAGCTGATAAGCAAAAGAAAAAAAAAACAGAAAAAACAAATAAAAGTACATTAGGGCTCCATGAATAAACATTTCCGAACATCAATCTCACTTCCCAACATCTTAGTTCGAATGTTTTCCATCATCCAAAAAAAATTTATTTGAAGGTTTGATAGAGAATTTCATCAGCTTTGTAACGGGAAAGTCCGGTTGTGATACGATTTGTGGTTTTCGAGAAAGTAGCCCAAAACAGAAAGCCATTTTTTGAAAAGAAAAAAAAAATGAATTTTGTGCAGGGAGCTCTACCGCAAAAGTTTACTTGCACACGTTATGTTTCTATTTTATTATCTTGTGTAGAATTTCATAAGCTTTCTCATGGTACCCACCGATTTTGATAGCCCTCATAGTTTCCTAGTAAATCGCAAAAAACTACTGGGTTCTCACGGCCGTGCTGCACTTTCGTTATGTGCACACAATAACCTTTATATTCTCGCCTACATAACAATAACTTTTCATCAGGGATATTACATTGTTATGTCCTGTACATACGTACAATTCACTGATCTTTATCGCGGTTCTTACAGGAAATCGATACGTCCAATACTTCTCGAGTAAATGGACTGCAAACGTAGAATACTCCTAGCCCACGAGTGAGATATAAACACTCTCTTTCCCTGCATCGCCCACACCTACATATTTTCGTTCGTTAGAGTTTATTTTATTTTCTTACTCAAAGTACGCACATAAAATACCATAAGCTTTTTGATAGTGCTCTCAGAAACTCGACATGACCACCAGTCTTTTTGCTAGGTAGTGATACTGAAGCTGAACTTTCTTCCATCTCATATGTGCATATGTAAAAAACAATATGTATTTGTGTAAAAAATATAGAGAGAAAAAACAATATGTATTTGTGTAAAAAATATAGAGAGAATGGATAATGAGCGATTGGTGAAAAAGATAATTAGATCTGATGTGAGAGGTGTAAGGCTGAGAGGAAGACCACGAATAGGATGGATGGACAGTGTGAAGAGAGCGCTGGATGCGAGAGGGATGTCTGTTGAGCAAGGAAGAGTGGCTGTGCGTGACAGAAATAAATGGAGAGAAATTGTGAATGAATAAGTGATGACGCAGCCCTGAGGGGATATTCTCCCGCATTTGGTCTGATCAGCTAGTCAGGTCAGGTGCGGGTAAGGGGATGGGTCTGTTATGATGTGGCAGGGGTAAACCAGTTCTGCTGTCGGGCCCTGCTGCGGATGTCACTGATTGCATTGCCCAGTTGACCCTTGTGCGGTGTGGTGCGGTGAGGATCTGTCCGTTCTCCCCTTTGGGGCTAAGATGCGAATGAATGTGTTCGAATGGATGAGTAAATGGAGAGTGAGTCATCCTGTCTCGGCTACCTCCCTTTCCTTGGGGGAAGCAGCCTAGGTATATAGATAGATAGATAGATAGAAATAGGTCAATATACAAATCAACAAAATACGGATACCTCACTTCCTCCAGAGGTGTAGAGATGTTGGCAGGACATTGCAGGGTTGGAAAATGAGGAGTTATGTGTGTGTGTGTGTGTGTGTGTGTGTGTGTGTGTGTGTGGCGTATTTTGTTCTCTCTTCCTTGCACTACGTTTGCCAAACACATGCGATGCACACAATAGATTTCTCCACAAACATTCGCTGCACGACATATATATATATATATATAATTAATTATGGCATATTTCTTGTCTCTGATCCTTGTGCTAGGTTTTCGTTATGTCAGTCAATGCACGCAAGATTTCTCAGTGAACACTCGATGCATGATTTTATTCGTATGTTTCAGACTAGACCACATGCAATATAGCACTGTCTGAGATTGGTACAATACCTTTTCACTCAAGTCTGTGATTGTGTGGCATATTTGTTGTCTCTAATACTTGTGCTAGGTTTTCGTTAAGTCAGTCAATACATGCAATATTTCTTGGTGAACACTCGCTGCACTATTTTATATGTATGTTTCACACTAAACCATATGCAATATAAAACATTATCACATGATTCCATCCCAACCTCCTCTCTTACTCCCACCCTGACTCTATTGCATACATGACCGCTTGTTTCCTTAGCAACTATGGCATATCCCTGTGGCATACATAACTCCTGCTATGATAGGTCAGTTATTTCACTAATCCAGGTACTCTATGTTTCACAAAATATAAGTATTGGCTTCACTATAAAGGTAAAATACTCACATCATTTATGGACAGGATGAAGCAGAATGGAAACCCCGTTATAACAAACCACACTCCTGCCTCTAGGTCTAACGGCTGATAACGGGCCGCAATGCTTTACAAACAATATATCTATGTTCCATAGACACAATTACTTCATTATCTATCTATCTATCTACTGCCAGACGCCTTAATCCCGTTTGGGGTGGCCACAAACAAATCGCCTCCAAGTCGCCCTATCCCCCGCCATTTCACTCCCCTGCTCCCAACTCACACCCCCCTCTCTCATATACCTCTCCACCCCATCCCTCCATCTCATCCTCGGCCTACCCCTTCCTCTTCCCCCCTCCACCTCATTCACAAACACTCTCTTCGTCAGTCTTTCACCCTCCATCCTCTCCACATGGCCAAACTACCTCAGTGTGTTCCTCATAACGCTTCCTATCACATCCACATCAACACCACAATGCTCCTTTATATCCTCATTCGTCAGCCTGACTCTCCATGTGACTCCACAGGCTCCACTTAAATAACTCATTTCCACTGCTCTCACTCTTGACTTATGTCCTTCCAACAACGTCCAAGCTTTACTTCCATATGTTAGAGTTGGTATCACAATATTGTCATGTAGTAAATTTTTCACTTCCATACTCACTTCCCTGTTTCTTATCACTGCTTTCAGAGAACCAGCAACCTTTCTTCCCTGCTGTACCCTTTCAAGCACTTCACCCTCCAAACCTCCATCCTTACTCATCAAACTACCCAAGTACTTAAACGTACTCACATTTTCCAATTCCTCACCATCCAACCTCGCTGTACATTCACTGACTTCACCTCTCTCAAAGACCATCACTTTACTCTTCCCTACATTCACCTTTAGATTCCGTTTCTTACACACTCTCTCAAACTCATCCACCAAGCCTTGCAGCTCCCCTTCGTCTTCACTCAACAACACAGTATCATCTCCAAACAACAGTACAGGGAGTTTCCAAACACTATCCTCTCTCACCAGGGCCATCCAACATCCACTACCCTATCTTGTACCTCTTTTATTACCCCATCCATGTACAGATTGAACAACCATGGAGACATGACACATCCCTGTTTCAACCCAACTTTCAAAGAGAAAAATTCACTTAGTTCACCATCCACACGCACTGCAGCCTTTGCACCATAGTACATACTCTTCACAGCATTCAACAACTTCCCATCTACCCCATATATTCTTAACACTTTCCACAATCCTTGTCTATCCACCCTGTCATATGCTTTCTCCAAATCCATGAAAGCCGCATACAACTTCTTTCCCTTCTCTAGAAACTTTTCCACTAAAGATCTAAGAATGAATATCTGATCTACACAACCTCTTCCCCTCCTGAAGCCTCCCTGTTCTTCTCCAACTAATTTCTCTGTTCTTTCTCTAACTCTGTCTATAAGTATCCTAAAATACACTTTTCCTATTATACTAAGACGACAAATTGCCCTATGATTACCACACACTTCTTTTTCCCCTTTTCCTTTGTACAAGGGAATAATTATACCTGACTTCCAATCCTCCAGGACTCTACCTTCCTCCCAGGCCAATGTGCACATCTTCCACATCCATTCTACTACTATCTCTCCCCCATGCTTCAGCATTTCACCACACACCTCATCAATTCCTGGGGCTTTCCCCAATTTAACTTTCTTCATTGCTTCCACAACTTCTATCCTACTGATTTCTTCGTGTCTTCTCACCTCCTTCCTTCTCCCAGCCATTCCCCAGCCACTTATACTCACATTACTTCCATCCTCTATGTTCAACAATTCCTTAAAGTGTTCTCTCCATCTGCTCACTTTTTCTCCCTTCTCGACTAGTAATCTACCATGTTTGTCTTTCACTCCCCTGCTAACTTCACTTCCACCCTGTCTCATTCTTTTCACCACATTCCAGAACATTTTCTTACAGTCCCTCCACTTAACACTCAAATTCCTTTCAAATTCCTCATCCACTATCTTCTTACTCTCTCTTACTAATCTTTTCACCTCTCTCTTTCTTTCTACATATCTCTCTCTCTTCCGCCTCTCAACTTCTTCCCCGCCCCTATTTCTCATCCATTCATTGTATACTTTCTTCTTTTGTGCCACAGCCTGTCTCACCTCTTCAGTCCACCACGCTGTTCCTTGCACCCCCCTCCGTCTTCTTTTCCTTCCACACACCACATCACATGCTGCACATATTTCTTCTGTAAATATCCTACACACACCTTCCACGTCTCCCATCTGCTCCAATTCATATTTGCCCAATTGTTCCTCCACTTCTCTCTTATACTCTGCCTTTTTCTCATCCTCTTGTAACCTTTCCACTCTCCTTGCAACTACTCCTTCCTCTCATCTTTCCCTTCTTCTATTCCTCCATCTTACTTGAATCCTAATTCTGGCCACCACCAAGTAGTGGTCAGAAAGTCCACTCCCCCAACCACTATAAGCTCTTGCATCCATTACACATCTTCGCATCCTTTCATCCACACACACATAATCAATCATTCCCTTCCTTTCATTCAGTTCACCACCCACCCTTCTCATCATTTGCCATGTATACCTGTGGATCATTTTATGCCTGAAGAGGGTATTGGCTATTACCAACCCCCTCCCAGCACAAATGTCCACTAACGCACTCCCATTCTCATCTATCTCAGCAGGCACACCCCACTCACCAACTATTCCATCCACCTTCACATTCCCAACTTTACCATTCATATCACCGATCAAAAACACTCTCTCATTCCTTCCAAACTTTTCCATGCACACTTCTACATTTGTCCAGAACTCTTCTCTCACTCTTCTAGCACGATCTTGCATTGGCGCATACACACACACAATCGCCCACATTTGTATTCCAACTTTCAACTTTACCCACACAATCCTTGACCCAACTGATCCATACTGTCTTATGCCCTTCTTCCATCTTTTACTCACAACTATACATACTCCTTCCTTTGCCCTCTCAGTCTCAACTACTCCTGTGGCATACATTACTTCACATTATAGCCAAAAACACTGTTTAATCACAATAATTCAATAATGGCTTATGCATCTGGTGAGAGAGGGAAAAAGGCGGATTTAAAGGGACGACTGACAGCAGTACTACCCTTCAGCCCGGCTGGTTGTGAGATACTGAGGTTCTTCTGCTGCGTATTCTCATCAGAATAGCCACAGTGTTGCCAAGTGTTTACCTCGGAAGAGGGGAGCACCCACTAGAATGCACCAAAATTTGACACAAATGGTCCAAAAACTCTCCTTTTGACGGCATTTTTTCTGCTTAGCAACATGATTCATGTCTACGTGTGTTTATATGCCAAACCACAAAGAACGCAATTTGCGTCAACGTGCCACGGAGGGTTAATGCTGGACAGCACTTCACTGTTATTACACTTAATGCTTGACAACGCTTAATGCTTGATGACACTTACTGTTTTCATAAGTAATGAAAATATACAATCTTCACTGACACTGTACTACACTCAAACTGAACCAAAAACTGACTGACCTTGTACTAGTCTCTTATCCATCCTTATATAAGCTTGCATTGTACTAGAATTATCTACTCCAACATTCTAGGACGTGCTGGTCTTGCATATAAGCCCCTAGTAACAACAGTTACCAACTAGGACCCATCAAAACATGCCAGAGTTTTCATACATTACATAACACTATATATTATTTTGCATACAAACTTGAATTACATAATTTAACAAGCAAGCACATAAGTAAAACATTATAGAGAAAAAGAGCACAAAAAATAATGCATTACTTACAAAATAACTATGCTCACAAACAGCAGGCAAACTAGCAACTCTGACTTCGTACCAGAACCGGAACTAACTACTGTAAACATTGGGAATCATTGAGATGCTTCCAGAGCACCTAACTGACATATCTCACTTCTTAACACTACCCCCTCCCTAGTTCTTTGTCATTCTGACAAAACTACACAGTATATACAAACACAAACCCTAATCTTAATGGAACATCTAACTATACACAAAATAATCAAACTTATCAGGTCCTCTTCTATGTCACTCCTGACAATGCCCTTCCTCCTCCACACAGTCCACTCCTCCAGGAAGGTCTTGGTCCTCTTCTTGATTCGCTTCTTCTCTTAGGGAACTGTCACCTTCCTCTTGCACTTCAGATCCTTGGTCCTCCTCAACATCCTTGGCTGCAGGTGAGCACAGTTCCCTGGGGACATCCCAGCTGTACTGTCTTGGCCTACGGTACTGCCACAGACAGTTCATGTGTACCACCTTTCGGCAAGATTTCCTGCCTCCCCGAATCCAATATGTTACATCTGATAGATGGTCCAACACAGTGAAAGGCCCGTCCCATGGGCTTTGCAGCTTCGGTGACTGTCCCTTTTTTCGCTGAGGCAAGCATTGGGCGATTACAGGGGTATTGTAATCGATTATGATTACTTTGCAAACTTCAGATTACGATTATGATCATGATTACAGTAAAGCTAAGAGTAATCGATTACAATTACGGTTACATAAGAAGATTACAATCATGATTACATGTACTGTTATACACTGTATAATTATGAGCACGTTTCTTTTATACTTGACATTGATTAAGTAAATACCTAAAGTTAGTTTTGAAAAGCAAAAACATCATCCAGTAATATAAAACTGATATTTTCTAGGGATATATAATTATCTTCTATGCCAATCATTTTAATAAGAATTGCCTGCATAATGAAGAACATAGAGTTAAACTCTGCAGATCCTATGACGACTGTTACTCTGGATAATAATATACTGTACAGTGCTATGTCCAGTAAGTTGTTCGTTTATTTTTTCCCTAACTTGCAATACATAAGTGTTTTAATAATTCAAGCACCGAGACTTTTCTTCACTTTGTCCTTGACCATTTCAGTCTATTAACCTTTCTACCAACTGAGATCTACCCAGGTGATATTATTCTAGCTTAGGTAGGATATTATATGGAAGCTTCTAAGTGATAACCTACAATTCACTTTTGTTTTTATATTACTAATGGACTTCTATGGTGTATATTTGACTGTTTGACACTGAACTAGAGTATTTTTTTCTTGACGAGTATTTGTGGAAGAATAACTTATCTGGGGCCTTGTAATCATAAAAGTAACCATGATTACGATTAGAATATGAGAGTAATCAATTACGACTGCAAAAAATGCCCAAGTAATCGATTACGATTACTGATTTCGATTACCCAATGTCTGTGCTGAGGGCTGTATAACCAAACTTGGCCACCATCCTCGAAGCTCACCTCACTTGCCTTGGCATCATACTTGCACTTCATCAGCTCTCCTGAAAACTTGAGGGCTCCTCGCACTTGATGATGTACCTCAGCCAGCCTTTCTTGAAGGTGCTTCGCATAGCCGGTGGTGTCTGTAGCCAGCTCTTTACCAGGTGGTCTTCCCATTAACAAGTCAACGGGTAAACGTAACTCGTGGCCCAACATCAGTTTAGCAGGAGTGTAGCCAGTAGACTCATGGTATGCAGACCGATATGCCATCAGTAATGCAGGTAATTTCTGGTCCCATTCTGCTCGTCCATCAATGTAGTACTTGGCCCATGGTCCAATTGAATTCTTCACCATCTCATCTGACTGTGGCGTTAGGGAGGTCATCCTGGTCTTCTTGATCCTCAATAACTTGCAGCACTCACAGAGCACAGCAGACTCGAAGTTTCTACTCTTGTCTGAATGTAGTTCTTGTGGCATCCCAAGATGACAGAAAAAATGATTAACCAACACCCGAGCAACAGTTGCAGCCTCTTGATCAGGGATAGCTTAGGCTTCTGGCCACTTTGTGAAGTAATCCGTGGTGACACATATATACCGGTTTCCTCTCTCAGTGAGTGGCAAAGGTCCAGCAATGTCCGCTGCTACTCTTTCCATTGGTGCACCCACTTGGTACAGCTGGAGAGGGGTGCAACCATGTTTCTTGGGTCTTCTCTTGGGAGAGTAAGATGGAACATCTAACTATACACACCACTCCTCAACATCTTGATGCATGCCAATCCAGTAGAGTCTCTTTCACAGCCGGCTTAGAGTTTTCTTCACTCCCAGGTGCCTACTAGTAATCTGGTTATGGGACTCATCCAAGATCTCAAACCTCATCTTCTTCGGAACCACCAGTTGCCAATACTTGTTGAGGCCATTGGGTGTCTCCCACTGACGCTCCAGTAGTCCAGTGTTCAAATGAAGAAGGCCCCACTACCTCCAGTAGCTCTTGGTAGCAGGGCTTAGACCTGGAAACTTCTTCCCAAGATGACCGCACTGTACTCATCTGGATCCACTCTAGCACTGATTGTAAATCCACATCCTCCATCTGCATCCTCTTCAGGTCTTCATATGATGCTGGCCCTGTCATTGCCGTACAGCTGCATTTCTTATCATGATCTTCCTTTTTACTACACTGCTGGCACTCCGAATCACAAGGTCGACGACTCAAGCCATCAGCATTGCCATGTACCCACCCAGGACAGTGTTGCACCTCATAATTGTGCTGGTCTAGCTTCCCAAGCCAGTGTGCCAGTTGTCCTTCTGGATTCTTTAACGTTTTCAGCCAATTGAGTGCCGCATGGTCTGTCCTGATGAAGTTAGACCCATACAGGTAGGGATGGAAGAAATCAAGGCTCTTCATCACTGCCAAGAGCTCCTTACAGGTCACACAGTAATTCTGCTCTGGTGGGCTGAGCTTCTTGCTGTAAAATGCAACCACATACTCCTTGTCATCCTTCTTCTGTGACAGGACTCCACCAATACCATGGTCACTAGCACCACAGTCCAAGATAAATGGCTGATTCTGGTCTGGGTATGGCAATATTGGAGAGCTTGCCAATGCATGCTTGGGTTCATCGAAGGCTTTCTGAGTCTCTGCTGTCCACGCAAACTTCCGCCTTTTTCCCAACAGCTTGTGAAGAGCTGCAGCTATCGTTGCAAAGTCCTTGATAAAACACCGATAGTAGGTGCACAAGCCCAGGAAACTGCGTAGCTCTCTCACACAAGTTGGAACTGGCCAGTTTTCCACAGCTACCACCTTTTCTGGGTCAGTGCGGACGTTGCTCTTGCCTACAATGTATCCGAGGTACTTCACTTCCTTCTGAAACAAGTAGCATTTCTTGGGGTTCAGCTTGAGGTGTGTTGCTCGAATCCCATTCAGCACCTCCGACAGCCTCTCCAGTTCCTGGTCGAAAGTTCGTCCAAATACAATTACATCTTCCAGATAGATGAGAGCTGTCTGCCAGTGCAGGCCTTCAAGTACGCAGTCCATGAGGCATTCAAAAGTAGCTGGGGCACTGTATAGGCCAAATGGCATCACTTTAAACTCCCATAAACCCCGCCTGCATGAAAAGGCTGTCTTCTCTTTGTCCTTTTCTTCAGTCTTGACCTGGTGGTATTCTGCCTTCATGTCTAGGTTGGAGAACCACTTAGCACCTAACAGAGCATCCAGGGTGTCATCAATTCTTGGCAAGGGGTATGCATCCTTCACTGTCACATCATTCTGGGCTCGATAATCTATACAGCACCTTACTGAGCCATCCTTTTTCGTACCAGAACCACTGCTGATGCCCAAGGACTACAGGACTTTTCTATTACTCCTTGACTGTGGAGAGCCTCCATCATCTTCTCCATTTCTTGCCATTGGGCTGGCACCGTCCTCTTTGCTGGCTGTTTAATTGGGTGGTGATCCCCGGTGTCTATACTATGGTCCACCAGATCAGTGCACCCCAGGCCTAGGTCTCCCATGGAAAAGGCATCAACATATTCCACCAGCAGCTGCCTCAACTTCAGCACTTTTGAACCATCCAGGCAACTACTTGAGAAGAGGCCTTGTAGATGGTCTGGCACGTACCCGTCTTCCTTGACTACGCTCCTTTTACAGGCCTTCCTCCGATGCCACTCAGGGTCCACCACCTGGCGCAGCCCCACAATTTCCCCCTCGTTGATCATCTGTGGCTCACAGGATAAATTGGCCACCACAACTGGCACTTCACCTGCGCCAGTTTCCACCAGTGTTCTCCCCACCATCACTCCAGCCTTCATCTTACACCGTACATCAGGCTCCACTACCCCTATACAGCTGTCAAAAGAGCCGCTCACCTTACACTGGAGCAACAGTTCTGATTTTGGGGGTATCACTGTAGTGCAGAGCACCCTCACCTCGCCACCAGAACTGGTACGTTTCACTGCTGTGACGGGAACCGACCTTCCCCGAACCTTCAGCTTCATGGAGCATAAGTCCAGCTCACATCTCATGGACATAGGGTTGTCCAGACCCAGAAGGCAAGGATCCTCCATGTCGGCCACTAGACTGGTAGAGTGGTCTCTTGCCCTGCCACTTCAATCCAGACATCCAGGGGTCCCCTCAGCTCCACACGGTGGCCAGTTACGCCACACAGTTGTTCTGATGACTCAGGCAGATACTGATGATGTAATACATCAGGCCTCACAAAGGTCTGCTCTGAGGCTGAATCAAACACCAGGGAAAATTTCTTTCCATCTATCCTTCCATCTATTCACACACTGTCGATTGCTGTCCTCTTGCATTTTCTCAGTGGTGGGGCTACTTAGGAAAAACTGGCTGGTGGTTGCCCCTTCACACCAGCCTTCACTAGTTTCCTGCTTCCATCTGGTGTTCTCCAACCTTCTTCTTATCATTCGTTTTCTTATTCGGACACTCAGAACTGAAGTGTCCCATCTCACTACATTTCCAGCATGCTGTTGTTACAAATGAAGATTTCTTTGCACTGCTCTGTTCTTTTTTCTTGCTCCTTCTTCCACTTGTGACAATCTTTCTTATTGTGCCCCGACATCCCACAGAACCAGCAGCCTCCTCCAGTCTTCTGTTCCCTCTTCCACTTGTAGCAGTCCTTTTTTCTGTGTCCTGGCTTTTCACAGTACCAGCAACTTCCCTAAATTTTTTCCTTTTCACATACCTGCCCCTTTCTTGCCTTGAATCCTGCACTACGACCTGCCTAAAAGGTGGATGTACTGGACCTGACATAGGACTCAAATTCTGGAGCCCTGGCTAGTGCTTCTTGAATGTTTCTTGGTTGTGCCTGCTTTGCTTGCACTTTCAACTCTGTACTATTTTTTTTTTTTTTTTATGTGTCCGATTCTGGGCATAGGCTTCACAGCCTGCTATCAAGGCCCAGCAGTCCTCCTACATACCATACACCTCTACATGTCACCACTTCGGCGCTAACGCCCACCGTCCATATTGAATATATGCTAGGGCTGTCTCATACAGGACTGGTGTATTGGTATTAGCACTGTTCCCTGCCCCAGCGGGGATTTGAACCCGGGTCCGTTAGGACTACAGGCCACCTCTCTACCGATTGAGCCACATTGATGAACTGGTCCCTCAGTAGAATAGCCAGCAGGTTAGGTGCTGCTCCAGGGTACGCCTTGTATGCCATACTCTCCAGGTCATGAGCAAGCTGCTGTAGAGCCAGTACATGGCTCCGGAATCTTGTTCTGTAAACCTCATTCCGGTACATGGTTCCATATCTTCGCTCCAGCATTTCTACTAAGGACTGATAACTGTTCCTCACCATCACTGACATCTGGCCCAGAATTTCCATTGCGACACTCTTAAGGCTAGTAGGAAGCTGCACTGCCCTCTGCCTATCATCCCAACCATTCTGATATGCAGGTAACTCAAACTGTGCACAGTAAGGTTCCCAAGATACTCTACCATCATATTCTTTAGGTTTCTTTTTAATTTGACCCCCATTATTATCCATGCACTTCACTGGTTTGGGGCCTAAGAGCTGGGGCATCATAATTATGGCCAGGACTTAAACATTCTGCATTCTTATAATTCAATGCTGTAATTCTACCTTTAGATGCCTGGGATCCATCAAGATTCACCATACACTGTTCATTCCTTTCATATGCTTCCTTTACAGTAACCTGAGGCTCAGCTGTGCGATATTTCTCTACAGCCTCAATTTCCTCACTAATTATCTTCACATCATCAACTACATGCCTCAACTGGTTACCTACATGCTGTCTGCACTGCATCACTATTTCCTTCCTAATTGTCTTCAACTGGTCGTCTACATGCTGTTTACACTCCATCACATTATTGGTTACCTCATACTTCTGCTGCTCTAGCTTGGCATCTACTTCCTTCTTAAGCTGTTGCTGTTCTTCCTTCATTTCCCCCATGAATGCATCTAGCTGTCCTTGCACCCTCAGTTGTACTTCCTTCGGTTGCTCCTGTAATGCTCTTGAAGTTGTTAATTTCGTTTTTTTTTTTGTTCTTCACGTTGTTTTTCTAGTTGTTCACTCTGTGCTTGCAATTATGCTTGTAATTGTTCTTTGAGTTCGTTTCTGAGCTCTTTCTCTTCTTCACTTTGGGCCTGTACCTGTTCTTGGAGTTGTAGACTTTGTTCTTGCAATAGCTTCGTAATTGCAGCCAGCGAAGCCTCCTCTTGCCTTGCTCAGCCTCGGGTCTGAACACCTTCTGCCTCCATGTCGAAGATTTGACTCACTGCAGCCCTTAATAATAATAATCCACACTCCTGACACCACTTTTATGTCCCTGTCCCACACTGCCACAAGCTCTAACAGCAGTAGTTCAGTATAGGAAGGACGTTGCCCAGCGAGTTGTTCTTCCTTTGGTCAGCTTTTTGGTGTACAGCACACAAGATCACCTGAGGCAAAAATAATCACTGGCTCCTTAAAGTTCACTGTCTTTATTTTCCCAATAATTCCCCTTAATGCATTCCAGTTTCACTTCACTGTTCTCTCAAGCACTGGAGCTATACAAACTTTACTAACTACTGTTACACTTATTACTTGACAACACTGTTATTACACTTAATGCTCGACAACACTTCACTGTTATTACACTTAATGCTCGACAACACTTCACTGTTACTACACTTAATGCTTGACCGCACTTACTGTTTACACAAGTACCGAAAATATACAATCTTCTCCAACACTGTAGTACACTCAAACTCAACAAAAAACTGACTGATCTTGTACTAGTCTCTTATCCTTCCTTATATAAGCTTGCATTGTACTAGAATGATCTACTTCTCCAACATTCTAGGATGTGCTGGTCTTGCATATCAGCCCGTAGCAACAACAGTTACCAACTAGGAGACATCAAAACATGCCAGAGTTTCCCTACATTACATAACACTCTAAATTATTTTGCACACAGACTTGATTTACATAATTTAACAAGCAAGCACATAAATAAAACATTATAGAGAAAAAGAGCACAAAAATTAATTTATTACTTACGAAATAACTACGCTCACAAACAGCAGGCAAACTGGCAGCTGTGACTTGTACCAGAACGGAGCTAGCAACCGTAAACATTGGGAAATATCGAGATGCTTCCCGAGCATCCAACTGACAAATCTCGCTTCTTAACAATATAAAGGTGAAAGTTTATTTCTGTATTTTTGACAATAATAAATGAACAAGAACTATTTTTCCACATTTTTTTTTCCTACATGGGGTTGGTTCCACCCCGGGTTACCTAATGGTCACCAAGAGATGAAGGTTACCTATCTAGGGTTAAAACAAACATTTTTGTTCAAAGTAATTTTAGTACTAGATACTTTGCAGGTAAATGAGATATAATTTTTTGACAAAAGAAATAAAGACAACAAGCAAATTATACCTGTTTTGCAATATTAAATAAAGCCACCTTAACAACACTCGCAAGAGCATGTTTACTGCCGATCCCGCTGACTGAATGTTCCAGCACACTAAACATACTCAAATGTACACAATATAATCGCCTTACAATTCAGTGGATAGCTAGACCTATCTAGTAAAATGTGTCACCTAACAGGGGGGATTTTGCCCCCCCCAACACCCCTAATCAACAGTGGAAGCCTAACTGGGGGCTTTGCCCCCCAGACACCATAATGATTATAACCTACCTAGAAGCGTGTAAACTAAAATGTGCATTGCATAAAGTTTGCGCCAAAACAGTATCATGTGTTAAAAGTGTTCATTAACCCGAGGCATCCCATCGACGTATGGGTAGGTCGCAACGTTTTGTCACAGCTAGTCCCATCGATGTACTGATACGTTGTGCAATTGCAAGGTTCATAATTTGCACAATTTTCAATTTTCGAACATTGATTTTTGGTACATATACGTGGGACACCTTCCTCTATTGCTCTACAAGATACCAGGCAGGAACAATGCCTTACACCGCATAACCTCCCCCCCCCGCACACCATTGTCTCAGCAATTCACCTGTTACCAGTGACCTGGCCAATAAAGACATTCAGGGCCAGAGTGATTCCCCAGTCGATGACAATGTGGAGGACAAAGTTTACATAGCAGTAGAGGAACAAACAGTCAGAAATGATGCTCAGGTAATGTCGCCAAAAAAGGTCAGGTATGTTGATGAGTTAGTGAAACAATGCTTATAATGCCTATATTACTGTTTGAAAACCAATATGCTCTCGTACTACATATAAATTCGTACCAAATAAATAAATAAATACCGTTTATGAGTGGTGAGGAATAGTTACCCTCCCATAGAACTCGTTTTCTTTGTAGCCAGCCTGATAGAAAGCCCAGTAAGGTAAGGAGGTATTGCTACCTGTACCGAGTATTTTAAACCTGAAGTGAGCGATTTCTCTATGAATTTGCGATGTTTCTCATCAAAAGCAGAGGTTTTAGGCAAAAATTGTTTTTTCCAAATTAGCTCGGAATTGGGGGGTGTCGGAGGTGCAAAATAGCTCGGGACGTGACTGGTTAATCATGACACAATCATCACATGACCGTGCGATGGCGAAGGTAGGTGCCATCGTATAGCAAGTCTTGATATACATCACACAGGAACATGCATTAAAATATGATAGATGTTAGTAAAACAGCATTTGGTGATAAAATTCAATCATTTCTCATTCCGATGTTAGATGTGAGAAGTATTATGTACAATAATGGAATCTCCTGTTTACGAACATTTTTCAACACCAGCATGAAAAAAAAAGCCCACTGTACAAGCTAATCTATATATATATATATATAAAAAAAAAAATAACAATGGATTGTGCTAACACTTACTCCCAATAGGAAATCTGGAAACATGGCATCACTGTCGTACATATTTAAAGTTTTTATTATTATTATTATTATTATTATTATTACACTGTCGCCACCACCACATACAGTAAGTATATTCTACTTGAGAAGAACAGTTATTAGCGAATAGGGTCCGTTATGGTTACATCGAATCTCTCTAGTTCATAGAATATCCGATAAGCTGAACAGAACTGTCTCACAGTAAAAAGAATTCAGAGAGAGTGACGCCTGCAACCACAAATATTTGACAAATTCCTGTGACCCTGACATTTGGTAAATTACGCTCAAAATTGAATTGCTTAGTTCTTGCCTAAACTTTAACCCTTTCACCAGCTTACATTCATGTAAGATATAATTTTTTAGTTGAATTTGTCCCTTGACATTGACCATACATCATGCCCACTGACCTGGACTTTAACTTGATTCTCAGCACTGAAACACTTTATTATTGTTTTTAAACCTAAACCCTTCCACATATTTATTACAGGTCTACATAGGTTAAAACTGTTTAACCTGACCTTGCCATGTGATTACGATCATTGCCCTATTGTTCTGAAAAACAAAGTAAACAAATACAAAAAGTGTAATCCTCAACCTATTCATAAAGTTTGATCCAAATCAAATGACAGCTGTTTTAATTATTTAATGTACACACAGACACGTGGGTCAAACGTTGACCTTTCGTAGTGACCTTGACCTTCAGCTGATGTTTACAAAATTGAATTCCTTTGGTCCTGCCTGTAGGTTATCACGTCTGCTAAGTGTGGTTCAGATCTGAGCATAACTGTTTGAGTAGACCTTGCCTTGTAACCTTTGTTTGTTTATTTTGTATTTTACCTCTTCTTGTCACCTTGACCTTTGATTGATTGTTCTAAAACTCGAATCCTTTTATGCTTACCTTATCATCAGCCGTTCTACAATATTTAGTCTATAATAAATAAAAATTCAGTAAGTCGACATTGCCGATTGTCCTTGGACTAAGACGTATATATTTGCCCCAAAAGTGGATTTACTCCTTGGCCGATCTTCAGTATCCCATGCAGACTGATTAATCTGGGACTAAATCTGTTTGAGTTACTTTGTTAATAATTACACATGGGTTGAAATTTGACCTTGTCCAGTGACTTACCTTCAATAAATTGTTATCAAAATTAATTATCTTCAGTCCTGGTTTAATTTGAACCCTTTTCCAAAGTTTGTTAAAATTAAATAAACACTGTTAATTTTGTAGCTTCAACTTCTGACCTAGCCCTGGAACTTACCTTGTAGCAAATGTTACTAACAAAATAAAAGTTTCTTCATGGCCAACCCCATAACCATTCCACCCTGTTTGGTTAAAATCTTATAAATACGTTTGCCGTGATTTTTACACACACACACACACACACACACACACACACACACACACACACACACACACACACACACACACAAAGAAGGCGGCCTAAACATAACACCTGCTACTCGTTTGGCCAGTCGCCGGTGTTAGATGCACCATTATATATATATATATATATATATATATATATATATATATATATATATATATATAAAGTCTGCCTACGGAAGGTGTCATATGAGGTTGACTCTCTGCATAGTATCAAAATAAAGTTGAATATTTTAATAATTTGTTTGCATTATATTATTTGTTTTCGATCTCCCTACAGTACATGTTATTTTTTTGTATTTTGTGTCAATTAACTCTCTCTCTCTCTCTCTCTCTCTCTCTCTCTCTCTCTCTCTCTCTCTCTCTCTCTCAACGATGAGCACATTAATCAGACCCAACCATATACATTCATACTATTTTGGGGGGAATATTCTTAGCAAATGATACCTCTTACAGTGATTTTGTTTTTCGTACTCATTGATATGCATAACATTGTCAAAACAAGAAACAACAACAGGAACAACAACAACAACAGCAATAATGATAATAATAATAATAATAATAATAATAACAATATTAGTATTATTATTATTATTTTATTTTTATTATGAAGTACTTTGCTCGTATTCACTCAGTTTCAAAGCTATGTCCATCATATTCGGCCATCTGAGTCCCCCAGCTGGTGGTTTCATATAACCCAGTGCCATCCAGTTTCCGGTTCTTGTTTTCCAGTTACAGCCAAAAACACCCTAGATTCCTGGATTCTCAGAAACCGTTCAAGGAACAGACTTGAAATTTTTGTGGGACATAGCCAAGGTCCAGGAGCAAGTCTGAAATGACGATGGACCTATTTGGGCCAGTAGTTTCTGAGATCACCCAGGGGTCAGTGGAAAGTATTTTAGGGTCATTGAGTGCAGTGTAAAAAAAAAAAAAAAAATCCATCCATCCATCATCTAATCCTACGTTTTCCCCATGAGCAGCGTAGAAGCCCGGGGCTAGGCAGTTGGTCCTGACATTTAAGATGAGAGTGACCAGCCTCACTCATCCCTGAGTGGCATTACATGAGCAATAAACCCCAACCATCCCTTGGATATAAACATTCACCGGTTCAATCCGACTGGAGCACAATAATTACCCACTATACCACCAGGTGCCAAAATTTGGTTATATGGTTACCACCCAGCATAGTAAATGGTTTCCTGGTGTACAGGAAACCACTTGGCTTGTCACTCAGTGTAGAGTCACCCACAGGCAGAAGGGAAAGGAAAGAATGAAGGAATGAAAGACAGAAGAGGGAGTGTAGAGTCACCCGTAGGCAGAAAGAAGAGAAAAGAATGAAGGAAAAAAGACAGAAAATTCAAGGAAACAAGGATGGAGGAGAGGACAGGGCAGACACCCGAGAGCAGCAGTACATTGAGTGAGTGGATGGTGGGCAAAAATAGATAGAATTCAGTTACAGTCAGCAACCTTGGTGCATTTATAGAACCTGATAGGATATGCATGGCTACCAAGTATGAATAACCTTGACGTAAACCTAAGATCAAAGCCAATGTCAAAGTTCAAAACGTTTAATTTTTTAATGGATCACTATATCACGCCTATTGAAATCGCCAGCTTCATGTACAGTATAGGTATTTGGGAATAAATCTGCCCTCGCAGTCGAGCTGAGGATGAAAATGGATGACCTTGTCAAGGGAAGGCGGTGGCTCAATCGGCAGAGAGGTGGTCTGCAGTCATACCGGACCCAGGTTCATTTCCCGGCTGGGGCAGGGAACAGTTTAAGGATCTGAATTTCTTAAAATCAGACTTTACTGGTCTACCAGAAGACACGTCGACATGTAAAAATACCCCCTCTAATACTACAGTAGTACACCAGTTCTGTATGAGACAGCCCTAGCATGTATTCAATATGGACAGTGGGTGTTAGCGCCGAAGTGGTGACATGTTGAGGTGTATGATATGTAGGAGGACTACTGGGCCTTGCGAACAGGCTGTGAAGCCTATGCCCAGAGTTGGACACATAAAAAAAAAGTGGTGAACTGCTGGCTACCAAGTGTGAATTCCCTTGACCCAAAACTCAAGGTCACAGCCAAGGTCAAAGTTCAAAATGTTCATATGTGTTATGTACTGAGGTCACATGCACAAGCCAGATGACATTGTCATGTGGTGAGTTACTGAAATTGCAAACGACAATTTCTTTTTTGGGGCTATTATTATTATTATTATTATTATTATTATTATTATTATTAATTATTATTATTATTATTAGTAGTAGTAGTAGTAGAAGTAGTAGCAGCAGCAGCAGTAGTAGTAGTAGTAGCTCAGATTTCTCTAAAGGCCTGGACGAGATGTCGACTGTCATTCTCCTTTGTGAGGTCTGCACTCCTATGTCTCAGGGACACAAGGTCATCTGCCCTCAGGCCTGTCTGTCTGGCTGGTATGGATTACGAAACTACTGTGGTCGAGAGCTGCATGGACCAGCAACTTCAACAGATTAACCTTTTCCTCCGCGGATAAGTTAATAAGTTTTCTGGGACATGACGCGCCGGCTTTTCTCCCCTCCCCCCTGTGCGCTGCAAAAATGTGTATTCTCGGCCTATTTTCACCACTCAGACATATTTATTTTGCCACAAAACCCACATATCCCTATTCGTCGATGTTTGTTCTACATGATAAGCAAAAAAAAAAAAAAAAAAAAAAACCACGTATGTTATGGCCATGTGAATAAACATTCAGGAGCATACATCTCACTTCCCAACATTAAAGTCGAATGTTTCTTAATCAATCTGTACATGTTATACATCATTGGAAAAAGAATTTTATTAGCTTTCGAATGCCAGAGGTTCCAGTTTGATACGAGGTATGGTGTTTGAGTAATAGCGATAATATAAAGCCCATTTCCAACAGACAACAGATTTTTTTTTATCCGGGGAGCTCTAGCGAAAAACTTTTCGCACCACTGTTATGTTTTTATTTTATCATCCTATGCAGAATTTCATTGGCTTTCATTTGAGCCCAAACGGTGATCCTAGGCCTCAGAGTTTTCGAGAAAAATGCAAAAAACTACAGTGTACCCACATTATGTCGTGACTGTAGGGCGGTTTCCTGCCTTCCTGTGAGCTACTGCATGTATTTCACCAATTATTTGTACACTGGATATGCACACTATATTCACATGATTCACTGTCACTATTTTTTTATGGCTGAATACTCACATTTGGTGCCGGGCAGAGGCAGCGTAGTTGATTAGAAACAGTAGCACAATCTTCGTCAGGCCAATGGCTGATAATGACAGACACCAAATTTCCCATTGCAAACACCAATTCTAATCACAACAGTGCCCAAACACTATACAGAAGCACTACTGGTATAGTGAAATGTGCTGCACAACAGGGACGGGGATCAGAGTGGAAATATAAAGGGAGAGAAATGCGCAGTACCTTCCCCACTCACAGCTCATTTGGTACTGATTAATGTCTTTATTGGCACTATAGTGTTAATGAAAAAAATACAGGGATAAAAATAGTAATACTGCATTTGGATGGTAATAACAGTCGTTGGTGTGTTTGGAGCCAATGGATTGTACTATAAGGGTTAGTGTTAACCTTCACATTTCAACTCCAAATGGTGGACTGTGTTATGAAGTTTGGTTTTGATTTTCACAATGTAATTCCGAAATGGATGCAGGTGATTTTAAAAAGTAGTTGAAAAAAATGTAGTAGCAGCAGTAGTAGAAGAACGTATTTATTACTTTATTCATTCTATTGTCGAAGTGATTGTATTCAGTGTGTAATTTTTGAACAGGATTTAACGTTTATCTTCCCATTTTTTCTTGAGGTCATAAGATGAGCAAAATCGTCTTGTGGCAGCTAAACTTTAAAAATGGCATCCTCATGTTAAAGGATATAACATCCAATACATAGTGATCACAATGTTAGAGATAATATGTTTTATTAGCCATTAAGATTAGTGGGTTTTGATCATGCATATTTTCTATGAGAGAGAGAGAGAGAGAGAGAGAGAGAGAGAGAGAGAGAGAGAGAGAGAGAGAGGAGGTTTTCGGTTTCGGCCAACTTACTGTAGGTGTGAATGGCCATTAACGTTTTATGAAAAAAAAAAACGAATTTTGCACAGTGGTATACGCCGACCCTGACTGGCTATTAACCCTGGAATGCAAACCCTAGGCAGAAATCACCCGTGCATTTGATCTGTGGCACCACACGATAAGTGGCTTGAGCGTGCTGGGACTCCAAGTATCCTCAGTACTCTCAGAGCTGTGTTTGTGAGAGGTAGTGCACCACTCCTCCCTCCTTGGATTTTTTCCATAGAGGCAGTTTTGAGTGATTTCCACCTTCCGGTTGTGATAGTCTATAGCATTTTGAGCCAGTCTTTGGTGATTTCCACTCTGTCTGCACTGACTGCTTGTCCCTCCAAGTAAGAAGTAATGTGCTTGGAAGTTGCCACCAATACTTATTATACCAGGAAGAGAACCTCAATAATCTTGCCCGAAGGTAGGATGGAAACAATAGCATTAAACCAAATCCTACACATTTACAAAGAAAATAAAGGGGAGGAGGGTTAAATGAGAGAGAATTAATGATAGAGCACTCAGAGACTGCAACACCCTCACCATAAAACTGATATGAAGGTCGAATAAATAAGTTTGCCCTGTCCATCTGCCAATTGGTCTAAATATCGAAAGACTTCATTCTTGCCTGCCCTTCAACATTTCCAGCAGATTCGTTAAAAGAAGATGAAAGCTGTTTTACTTGACCTTACCCTGCGACTTTGACCTTGGATCTATTGTTTTTAAAACTGGATTTAATAATTTTTTACTTACAGTCATTTGTTACGTCAAATTAGTCTCAAAGTGAATAAAAACTGAGTTATAAGACTTAATATTTGATTTAGCCCAGTGACCATGACCCTTGACAGATTGTCCTCAGAATGAAATCCCTTCATCCGTTGTTAACTCTAAATACTTGTACAAACTTAAGTAAAAATTTGGTTGACACTTTCGATTGGCTTTCTTGTGTGACCTTCACCTGTGACCTATTGTTCTCAGAAGTATATAGTCAACCTCTTTGCTGAAATTTTACACTTCTAGAAAGATTGATTAAAGTCAAATCGAAACTATTTTATATATATCGACACACACAGACACACGCTGGTCAAACTGACCCTTCCTTGTGATCTTGACTGTTCACTGAGTGTTACTAATACTAATTTCCTTCGTTCTTGCCTTACTCCTAACCTTTCCGCAAAGTACGATCTAAATCGGATTAGAACAGAATAAGCTGGGCTTGCATTTGACTTTCATTTGGCCTTCGCTTTTCAATGCTTGTTTTCAGTATCAGACACTTCTGTCCTTGTCTTCCTCTGAATCTGTGAACAAATATTGATGTAAATGGACTGGTTGATGGTTGTGTACAAGTTACATAAAGTAATAAAATGGTCACTCGTAATCATCGGAATATCATTAATTTTTCCTCTGATTTCATATTTCTGAAAAAAAAAAAAAGTCAAACAAAATTGGCGATTATCGTGCCTCACGCGAAACATGCATCCTCACTGTGACGTCACAACCCGTCTGAGCACCGCTCACAACAATGTCTGGTAATCATGCCCTGGTACAGTGAAGATTTCTGTGATATTAAGCTGTTGTTATCATCCTAGGTATGTGAGACTTAGTGTGATATCTCTCTTAAAAGATGAAGTATGCTACGTTTGTGCTTTTGTTGAGAGTTTTGTAGATTTTAGAGAGACTTGTAGTGACGGTGAACCTTGCAGCAACCAGGCACATACCAGTAGAACAACTAGGTAGCACAAAGATTAGATTTGATAAAGTCGTAATGAAGTAAATCAGTATAGGTATTGCTAGGTCCTGACTCCAGGGGTATATAGCCTTGAAACTGGCAGTAATACATAGGGAAGGAGTCACAAAGACCGATATATTTCAGTGATATTATCTCCTAGATAGGCCTGGCCGTGGACAGCTATACCTCTGTGGAGTATTTGGTTCTTTCATTTCGTGGTCTTACTTGTGATGTTTGAAAGACTTTTTAGTAACAGCCAGTCTGATCTGGAGAATAAAATTTTCTCATCACTGCCACTGGCTTAAGCCAAAGTTAGGCCTGGTTTTGCTGGACAGTTAGTGACTGTTAGGGTAAGTTGTACATGTTAGGCTATTATAATTCTTATCACCATATACGTTCATACACACCTAATTATCTGAAATTCGGTAAAAAATTTGTGTTTAATCTGACTTAACTTCAGGATTCAGAACAAAAAATTTTTAAAGTTAGCGGAAGTGTTTCATCTCTAGCTTGAGGATTCGCTTGACAGACTTCTGTTTTATGTTAATATTGATTTACAGTGCAAATACATTTAATTGTGCTTTATATAAATATTTGTGCAAAATGGTCTGTCAATGCGTGTTGACGATGAAAGGTAGATACACGCTACTTTAGCACGTTTTAGCTCTGAAACCTGATTTTTTATTAATAGTCATATTAGGCACAAATTTTTGACCGGATTTCATTGTGCATGAACCTACATGGTCATAAAAATTATATTTTCCATTTAAGAGTGCCGATTCGGTTAATGACTGCTGATTCGGTAGGCTATTTCCTCGCACCGTTTCACAGCAGGAGTTGCCCTCTGTGGCGGGGTATTCCCGACGCTTTTCAAGTCTTTTGGAATAGAGATGAATCTTTTTTCTGGTGTGATTCTGCTTGTGTTCTTGCACAGTGGAACAAAGCACCAATGGTGGTTATTTGCTGACTTGGCCATGACGAAGCAAAGCTTGGCTAATCAGCCACAATCACACAACTTTTGTCTCCGGGCTTGGCGGGTGTATGAAGCCACGGCCACTCGAGAGACGAGATTCATGCTGCCATCAACGTCTTTTTATGCAACTTTGAAGGATTATGTACCCAAATTTTTACACTGGTTTGTCAGATTAATTATATTATAGGATAATTATGCACATTTATCACTCAAATAAATTGCTTAATAAAAAAATAAAAAAAATCGACCGTCAACCAGTCCATTGGGTAAAAATTGGAAGCTGACTTTGACATGTCAGCTGGACCTTTGATCTATTATAAAAAATGATCAACCTCTTTGCTGATTGCCAGTCTTTCCACAAAGTGTACTTAAAATAATCAAAACTGTTTTGATTATTTTTTCACCCACAGCAGGCAACGCAGAACAAAACATTAAACTCTCTGGCCTGTCGGCAGCGGGAACGTAAACATCGATCGACACCTTAGTAATCAGCTTTCCTGGTCAACACATCCATATCAACGCACAGGTACCTGCGATACATTTCAACCGTTATGATTTCTGCATAGTACCTTCAGTTACTTTCTGGACATTTCCTCCATGGATGTAAACACTTCGGCGATAACAGTCACACATATTCCGTTACATTGTTAACAGTAGGCTAACTGTTACCAACTTCTCTTATCAATGATCAAGAGCCAAATGCCACACTGGGATGTTGCTCGCCTGTGTGACAACGCTCGGGTGAAGGCTTCGTGACACCACTTGCTGGGAGAGATTTTGCACTAATTTCTAAATCAGCAGTGCTCAGTGACCTCTAATATCCAACTCTTTTGCTTGGTTTCCCCTTTGCTATAACGAACGGTTCACCTTTTCATTGATGACTGACTTACAGTTGAATACATAATAATCTTTCTGTTACATGGATATATTAACAACGGGGGGCTAGCAAGCACATGCACAAACACATACACTCATACACAAAGGCAGACATACATAAAATTACACACACACACACACACACACACACACACACACACACACACACACACACACACACACACACACACACAGAAACACAGAAACTTAACCCCTCTGGAACGGTCTATATATATATATTTTTTTATCTAACGTTGGGCAGGTTTATTCACGCATGGGAATGTGTCGAAAAGGTTAACGAGTATCATAATATGTGCAGATACTTCAAACAAAATCTGTAGAGATTTGCAATATAATGTGTATTTAACTTTTACATTAAACTTCCAATTATGTCATAAACAATCAGTCTGAATAGACAGCTCGTCCACCGAATGATTTATCTTCATAATGAGACTCTAAGAACATTCTGCCCTTGTATAAAGCTGTGGTAAAGCATCTTGCTGTACAAAGTCAAAGTAAGAAAACGATTATTTGTCCCAAATCCAACTCCTTACCATAATCTAGTGTGTGTTTATCAGAGCCATCAATTAATGGTAAAAACCTGTAGAAGGATAGCCCTGAAATAAACCATGTTTGTTTAGTATGTTTTATTACCCATCCACATTGAACAGCAAGTGGCTTTGGTCTCCTGGGGGAATACCAGTTGTTGCTTTCGAGTGTACAGGATAACTTGATGGTGCGTGGAAAGCCTTTCTAATGGCTAAAGTGCAAACCCCTAAAAACTAATAGGTCAGAGTGGAAATTTTGCGGGCAGTCATTATTTTTTTATTTATTTATTTATTTATTTATTTTTTTAAGAGCACTAACCAAAGATGACAAGCACAACGACGATGTTTGTGATTATGATGATGGAGATAACAATGTATATGATAACAATAATCTTTATGATGGTCAAATGACACAAGTGATGATGACCATGACGATGTCACTTTTGATAATGACGATGATCTTAACGTTGACAACAGATGATGATGATGATGTGATGATTGAAATGAAAAAGATAAAGGTTCCTGTCAACGATAACATAAAAAAAAATTCATAAAAACAATAAATAATGATTAAAAGTATGGTGATGACGCGAATGTTTTTGACGATGAAAAGCTGGATGATAATATGAAACAGAATACAGACACCTAATTTAACCGTTTTAGTACAGTGGAGATATGAAACGAAATGTAGGGAATGTGAAGGTGGATGGAGTAGTTGGTGAGTGGGATGTGCCTGCAGATGTGGATGAGAATGGCAGTGCTCTAGTGGACATTTGTGCCGGGAGGGGGTTGGTGATAGCCAATATCCTCTTCACGCGCAAAATAATCCACGGGAATACGTGGCGAATGATGAGAAAGGTGAGTGGTGAACTGAATGAACAGAAGGCACTGACTGATTATGTGTGTGTGGATGAAAGGATGAGAAGGTGTGTAATGGATGCGAGAGCATATAAAGGTTGGGGTAGTGGACATTCTGACCATCACTTAGTGGTGGTGGTGAGAATCAAGGTCCAAATGAAATGGAGGAAGAGAAGAAGGGAAGGACAGGAGGAAGTAGTTCGTACATGAGGGGGTGGAAATGTTACAAGAGGGTGAAAAAAAAAGAAAAGGCAGAATATAAGAATGAAGTGGAGGAGCGAGTGGGTGAATACGGATTCTAGCAGAAGGGGGACGTGGAAGGTGTGTGCAAGATAATCACAGAAGAAATCTGTAAACGTGAGGTGGTGTGTGGGATGAGAAGAGCAACGGGGGCGCAAGGAACAGCATGGTGGAATGAAGAGATAAGACAGGCTGTGGCACAAAAGAAGGAAGCATATAGTGAGTGGATGAGAAACAAGGGTGTGGTAGAAGTTGAGAGACGGAAGAGAGAGTTACATGTAGAGAGGAAGAGAGAGGTGAAAAGATTAGTAAGATAGAGTAAGAAGAGAGTGAATGAGGAATTTGGAGGGAATTTGAGTGTAAAGCGGAGGGAATGTAAGAAAATATTCTGGAAAGAGGTAAAGAGAGTTAGATAGGGTATCAAAGAAGTTAGTCAGTGAGTGAAAGATAAAAATGGGAGATTACTGGTGAAGAGGGGAGAAAAAGTGAGCAGAGGGAGAGAACACTTTAAGGAATTGTTGAACATAAAGAATGAAAGTAATGCGAGTATAAATGGTTGGGGAATGGCTGGGAGATTGAGGGATGTGAGAAGAGAGGAAGAAATCAGTAGGATGGAAGTTGTGGAAACATTGAAGAAAGTCGAAATGGGGAAAGCCCCATGAATTGATGGTGTGTGTGTGGTGAAATGCTGAAGCATGAAGGAAAGATAGTAGTAAATGGATGTGGAAGATATGTAGATTGGCCTGGGAGGAAGGTAGAGCCCCGAGGATTGGAAGATAGGTATAATTATTTCCCTGTACAAAGGAAAAGGGGAGAAAGAAATGTGTGGTAATCCTAGGGGCATTGGTTGTCTTAGTGTATATAATAGGAAAAGTATATTGTAGAATACTTTTTGACAGAGTTAGGGGAATAACAAAGGAGTTAGTTGAAGAAGAACATGGAGGTTTTTGGAAGGGAAGGGAAGAATCCAAATCCAAATGAAAGAGTTGAGTGGCAAAGGGAATTACCTGATAGAGCCGTCCTGCTGTTATGTGTCTTGCCTGCGGTAGACTATACTAGCGTGTTTCCTTGCCGAATCTGACAGGCCCTCAAAATAAATAAATAAACAAACAAAGAAATAAAGTCTGCATAGGTGGAAAGCACAGTAATGCTTTCCAGTTTCCAAGCTCGTGTTAGCCGCCAAAACTTGTTACCTCCCAGGCTTACAGGATATATTTGAGTCCTCTGAATTTTTAGAAAAAACTTTATATCTCGAAAAACGTGCGTTCTGGAGCAAAACTGAATGATACTGACCCTCGTTCAAAAATAAATCACCAATCATCAACATTCTCTACATCGTCACAAAGGTAAACGCCCAAATCTTAAAATTTCAAAACTTACCTAACCTTGCTGCAGAAATTGAGTCCTGCAGTATGATAACTTAAGCTGAGGTGTGGTGTCGGGTTTTGCATTGTCTGACATAAGATAATAGGAACCTAAGAAATGCAACGACTCAGTGACACTACAGCTTCAAGGCCCAGCTCCTGAGATGGTCTGGGGAAAATATTCTGATACTAGGAAAAAATTACTGTGAATTGCATCACTGTACCGAAAGGTTAAAAACTAGTTACCCGTAAATCACCTGTTCTCGAGCTGGTATCCGGAGACGAACTGGTTAGTACATTCAGCTCACACCCGCAGGAAGCTTAGTTCTGTTATCAAGCCAAATGGACTGTTGGGCACGGTTTGTTTCCCCCTTTCATTTTTCATTTGCAGTTTCTGGCCATGTTCTAGGGGGAAGACTGAGAAAGCAAAACTTAACTGCCTTACTGACCACAATGTACTTCCATCTGTCTGTCTATAGCCAGACGCCACAATCCCTTAAGGGATGGCCGTTTGTCTTTGACTTAGTTACTTTACGGGGATGGGCACTAACCCTCCACCAACCGACTTGACATGTACTGAATGTGTATGGGTTGGTTATATGGTTACCACCCACCGTTGTTAATAGTTACCTGGCTTACAGGAAACCATTAGGCCTGTCACTCAATGTAAACCACCTGACAATGGAGAGAAGAGTAATGAAAAGTGACAGGAAATATGGGAGAAACTGGAATGGGGGAAGGCGGACACAGAAAAAGAATTATAAAGGTGAAGGAAGAAGTAGGCCGCACTACATCAAGAGGGTGGATGATGGTCGCCCACACCTACCAACCAGCGTGTGCTAAATATAAACTATCTTCGTCACAACCGTAGAAGGAATGGTTATGGGTGAGGTGACATTCTAATGGTTAGGGATGTGGTCTGCTAGTCAAAGGATGCAAGTTCAGCCCCACAGATGTGCTGAGAACAGCCTCAATAAGGGTAACAATTAGACTATTTAAATTTCGATCAGCCTTTGGGGGTCATCCATGACTCATCGATTTGACATAAATACACCCCTCTAATACCGTCCTAACAGTTCTGAAAGGGAAAGGAAAATGTTTCCCCGAGGTGGACTTTTATTAGAACATATAGACCTGCTAGGTGACATGAGGGAGCTACCCCTCCCGGCATGGCAGTTACCGGGCGTGGCTCGAACTCACGACCCCCTGGTCCCGAGTCCGACGCTCTGCCACTGAACCACCTGCCCCCAACAGTCCTGAAAGTGACAGTTGCAGTCCTAGCATGTATCTAGTGTGCATGTTAAGTATTTGCGCCGAAAATGTAACATGGAAGGATGTATGACGCGCATGATGGCTGGTAGACCTCAGGAAAAGGATAACCAAATACTTCCTCACACTGACATAAAGAAAAACAATAATCTATCATGAACTGAATTCATCAAAGCTATGAATACTCTGTAGCGGCTTTCTTTATTGCTTATTATGTAATAACCTCGTCACTGTGATGACTGTTTCATATTACATTCGTGCGACCGAACAAATGTTTTTATACAGTTAAGGGAACAGCTCTTGTAATCAGGGGGTCTGTGAACGTATAATTAACTCCTCTTCGTCGAAACGTCTTTTCTAACTGAAGTAAAATTATTTGTAAGTAATAAGAATGAACTATATAAGACGGCTGATGGTTGAAAAAAAAAAAATCGTTTAGCAAGATAATGGTAGTGAAAAACTGGCTACCAGAGTGAAAGTGTAACAAATGGTTGGTTGTAGGAAGAGAGGAAGACCAAGAACGAGCCCGTATGGAAGTTTATACTCTACCATGCTGGTTCAGTGAGATCCACTGAGGTCTTGTTAAGTTAATGTTCATCCAGACCCACGCATGCATATCCATCAAGGTCTGGCAGGCCAGATTAGGTGCAGTTTAACTGGCTTGGATGCAGTTTGATAAATTCTGGTACGATTTGGTTCATTAATGTTCAGTACGGTAGTCTGGACAGTTTAGGTGCAAATCAGGTTACTTTAGGTCCGCTCAGGTCCAGTCAGGTCAGTACAGATCCATGCAGGCTAGGTCATGTCCAGTTAGGTCTTGTCAAATAAAATCATGTGCAGTTAGTTTAGCTCAAATCCCTGTAGAGCCCCTCACTTCCTTTCTCACCCACTCAGGCATGTTTGTATTGATTCGTGCCACATCAGAACATTTTGGTACAGTTGCGATCAGATATTTAAACTACTTCGAGACTGTAACGGATGCTACTATAATCTCACTGTTATAACTTGTTAACCTGTAATACTCAAGCGGGTTGGGTTGGATTAACGTTTCATTAGTTTGGAATCTAAGACATGTAACTAGATTCTTTGCTAGAAACTGTACAATTGCAGACAATAATAGCCATCTTCATTCAATACAACAAATGCCAAACTCTCACGTAATATTGTGAAAACCGTGTTGGGCTCCGAAGATCACATCAGTGGGTTTCAGAAGTCACTGCTCATTACGCAGTTATTTACAGTAATGCAATAAATTTATCTTTATTCACACAACTGTGCATTCAGATCTATTACAACCATTCCAGCGAAGACATTTCAGTCCCGGCTTATTCAAGTCCTGTCATTTCGCTCTCGATACAATACATTCAGACTCTTCCGTCATTGGCAGTTCGGTCAGGTAATTTCTGGTCTATTTTGAGCATTGGAAGTGTAGTGGTATTGGCGGGGGATGGTTAATTCACCAGTTTCTCACAACCCTTTCAGCGCTTTGACATCTAATTTTATTCATCTTACGTAGCTTTCGATTATGTTTTTCAGTTTTGGAATTATCTTTCGTGAAGACAATGAACGTTTTATCTAACCACTCGGCTTGACAAGACGCTAATAAGGTGAACACAATCGTCGGTAGACAGCAAGAGTAAATTAACAAAAATGTTACTACAGAAAAGTTTAGAGTTCGTTTCAGGGGATGAGAATACGAGAAGTCTACTGTGGTATAGTATTTAAAAATGAGAACTGTGGGTTGGACAATGCGTACGTGGTGAAAGTGAAAAGCACCGCATTATGTTAAGATCAGAACAAAGCAAAAAACATGAAGAGGGAAGGGAACAACCACCGTTCTCATTTTCTCGGCGAGGAAAAGGCCAGAAAGAAAATGGGAAAGGAAATTACTCCCCAAATTAACTACACAGGAAAAATGAAGGAATGGGAAGGCGCGAGAAAAATGAGAGGAAAAAAAAAAGTAAGCACAGCAGTAGGCCAGAGATTTGTTAAAAATAAAAAGGGGGTGGGGGTGGGAGGATGGCATAAGCGCCAACATAAACCGCAGTGAAAAATGACAGAGTGGGGAGCCACGAGAAAAGTTTAGGTCGAGTAATCAGCATAAAGGCATTATAAATATAAGTACGAGCCCAGTGAGAGGGGGATGAGTGGTGCTCGTGGAAAGTGTGTGGGACAGGGTTCATAGAAGCGGGATGGAGACGGTCTATTTCGGGCGCCATTGTGAGGTGGGCTGGTGCTCAAACTCTCAGAACATTTGCACCAAAAACGTTAATAATGTGTGTTGTCTCGCCACTGCCGCCTCTGCACTCAGGTCTGTAATGCTGTGTTGTTGCTACTGCGAGTGGTTGCGACCTACTTTCCTGCCATCGAGACGTGTGTTGTTGGTTTTGTTGATGTTGGACGGCTTGCATACTAAGTTTTGGCTGAGCACACCTGCGGCAGAAAATTGGCTAACGTGTCTCATTGAGGTACACACTGTCATAAGCTGTTAGATGTAAGTACCTATCCAGACTTAAACCTGTGCGAACAATGTAGATTCCAAGCTTTTGCTACTGCTAAATGACTTTAATAAGTTTCGGCGTGAATACTGCCACTAGATGATAATGTCCACTGATGGTATATATCTTACTATGACTACCCTCAAAGAATTTCATTCAGCCTGGGAATTACTAATGCTTCCCCAAGGGAAAATTAAGTTAATCTTCACCAATATCCTAACCCTATAGTCATCATAAAGAATTGGTGGTTAAATGAAAATATAAATGAATAATTAAAAACGAGAAAGAATAGCAAAAAGCAAAATACGGGAAAAAGCACGTACAGGGGGAAGTGTTCAGAAGTAATTGCAATAAGACGATGAGAAGAAAAAACTGAGTGAAATTGTGCCATAAAAGATAGAGGCGGTATGGGCGCAATGTAGATGAAGTTTGTGAACTGCAGAAACATAGAAGTATTCAAGGAGGTAATGAGTGTATGACGAGCAGAGGTGTGTCGGGTGTACGAGAGTTGTAAGGGGTATATGCAGAATGACATATTGAGATGTGCCATTGGGTATATTACACGCCTCTTATATGGAGGCATTGAAGCCAGCTCGACAATACAGGCCTAAAAGATGTGCGAGCATCACAGACTGTGACATTTCCTTTTGGATTCTCGCACTTCGATCTGCTGCAAACGACTGCACCGATTTCCAGTAGGTCAGGGATGGAAAAACGTTCATTTGTTGGAGAAAATATTAAGAGATGCATGGGGAACTAAAAGTGGGATGGAGATGAAAGGACAACAACTGACCTTCTAAAGGGGAATTAATAAAGATAGATAAAGAGCTCTGCTTTCTCGGTAGAGGAAGCAGCTACAGACATCCGAATGGAAATGAGGAAAGCAGGAGGAAGAAGTATTCAGAAAACTTTTTGACACGGTACCTGAAAGAGTGAAAAAAAAAAAAAAATCAAGGAAAAAAGTTCAAAGCATTTAAAACGAATGAAACTATTCTTAATGAGAAAAAACAACAACAACAACAACACAGACTATGGTGACTGCAAAAAACTGTAAAGCAGCAGTGATTCAGGAGTGTGTTGGCCCCGGTAAGTTATCTTTTGTAGGACTCCTCCTTGATGTGGATAGTATTCAAACAACCGTGACCAACTTTATGAGTCGGAGAATACGTAAAGGAATGTATGCTTCTTTATCAAAAAAAAAAAAAAAAAAAAAAAAAAAACTTCGTAATGCATAAAGCATACACAGATCATTTAAGAGAAATCAAAGACGAACTGCGTGAAGTAGTCCAATTCGCAGCTCCTACTCGTAAGTGTTTTATGTCTCACTTCTTGGCAGGGTCCACAGGCCTTAATGGAGCGAAAGAACAAGTTAAAATAATAACAGAATCATCGAAGCCCGATAGAGAGAAAATGTTGACAAAATAGGCAGATGGTTTATTGCAGTTAAAACATCAGGTGTGGTTGAGCTTTGTCCAGGATGACCAGTAGGATATACAAGTAGCAGTAGGTTATTAAATATAGAAAAGAAACAGGTTTGTTCAACAAGTGCAACAAATTGCTGCTCCTTTGTCGGGGTTGTGGGAAACCAAATGGAAATATTACAGTGCGTGATTGCTTTGCATCTTTTTTTTTTTTCATGTGAGGAAGAAGGAACCAAAGGCAATGAGCCCGCAAAACTGTTCCTTCCAAGAGAAAAACAAAATACAAGAGAGAGCCAAATTCAAGATGCATTTATTTCGAGATGCCTGGACACACTGCGTTTGAAAGACTGGAGATCGTAGGAAGCAGAAAATACAGAGAGAGGGAGACAGTTCCAGAGTTGACCCGTTGCATAAATGAAGGACTGGGAGTAACGGTTAACTCTTGCATTAGGGAGTTGGACAAAAAAGAGGTGAGATTTTGCTGCTAGACGGGTGCTACGCGCCCGTCGTAGAAGTGGAGGAATGCATGCAGACAGTTCAGAGGAACAGTGACCATTGAAGTAGCGACAGAAAAGAGATAAAGATGCAACATTGCAGCGAAGAGACAGAGGTTAAAGGGAGTCAGTAAGAGGATCAGAGTTAATGAGACGAAAAGCCTTTGACTCCACCCTATTGAGAAGAGCTGTATGTGGGGAGCCTCTCCACACATGAGAGTTGTACTCCACCCAGGGGCGGATAAAACCCCTGTATAGAGTCAACAATTGTCCAGGGGCAAAGAAGGAACGGAGTCGGCTTAGCACACCCAATCGTTTGGAAGCAGATTTTACGAGAGATGCAATATGATCTATCCAAGACAAGTCCCGAGCAAATGAAACCCCAAGTATGTTCAACGACGATGCAGGATTAAGTTGAGTATTATTAAACATAAGTGGGTATACCTGTGGAAGATTTTGTCGGGTTGATAGGTGCAAAAACTGAGTCTTTGATGCATTAATCAGGTTAGTACAACCTAATTGGTCTCCAGGTAATGCTGCAGTTTGTCGATGTTTTTGTAATAAATCTAGTAGATCATTTTCTATATCAAATTTTCCTGAGTAAATCAAATTTTCCTTTATGCATTCTCTGTCCGTAGATTGTATCTTATTTGAAGCTCCAGCTGTAATTATTCCCGTGTAGGGGCAGGACATGTCTCAAAGTTGCATAGACAAGTCCCCATTTTTATCTGCACTTCCCCATTCATCTGATTAATTAAGAACACATGAGTTTCCCCATCGTTATTCATCTGACATAATGCGTTTTCCACCGAGAGTCCTTTCAGTCTACAATAAGTCTTCTAATACAAGAACAGTACTATTCTTCAATTTACTCTTTATGGTGACTTTCATATATGGGTTAGGCAGAATAACTACATCAATGGTGAGATGTGCGGGAAATAGTGTTGTGGTTCTACTGTCACATCGGTCTCGAGGCGGGTAGGATGGGGGGAGCTGAGAGGGATGCTGTGAGTGCACGTGTACCCTCGTCCAACTGAGTAGTTCTGTTTAGATGTTTGATAGCTCCAACTCCTATTGATATTCTACTGTTGATGGGTGACAGTTCTGATGATAATTTTTCTATGTATTCAATATTGTAATCTATCCCTTTCATGTGTTGGGAGTAAAATTATTTTCTCTGTCCTCATAGTTCTAAAACCCAATGACATATTAGCTCTTATTGCTAAGTTTTCTACTATATAGAAAATAGCAGAGATTGGTCTCGTAGTCTCTGTAAAACTGATGTCTAACTGTATCATGCCCTTTGCGGTTATTTGTTTGCCATCTACAGCATATAAGACTAAATCAGATTCCTCCAAGAAAGTTACTTTCTTCTTATTTCTAAAAATCCTCTCTAATTCTTCTTGTGTTATTAAATTCACTGGTGAGCCTGTATCCAAGAATAATGAAATATTTTGATCTTCACGTGAAGCGGGCACCAATATACACTCCTTCCCGAACATGCCTCATATGTGCACTTTAGACTTGGATTTATTTATGGTTGGTCGTTTTTTGTCGTTTGACCTTCCCCTGACTTAAAAATAGAAGCAAATTTTTCTGTTGTTTTACAGTTTGAGATCCAGTGCCCGGAAGATTTGTGGTGGCTACAGTATAGTTCATATCCTTTTGCCTTTTGCTTGTCCTTTTTAGTCTTAATATATAACATTCATTTTTTGTGTGACCAGGATTCGCACAATAATAAGATAGAGTGGACCTTTCTCTCGAATGTGACCCTCGAGATGACTTTCTATATTTAGGTTTTTCTGTGGCACGGTTTCTGCTTGGACTACTTGCAAACTTCTGAGGCTGTCTGTGCCCTGGTGTCTGTGATCGCTGCCTCGGCGTCAGCGGTTGTATGGTTTATCTTTTTTTCGGGTCGCGATCAATTTTGTTCTTTGCTTGGGCTAGATGCTTTCATGGCTGCCACTATGTCTGTAATTCTCATTCTGGGTGTATTGGGTTGTGATTCACTCACCCCTGCTTTGCTACAGTTCATCTCTACCTTGTTCATAAAATCTAACAAACACATCCCTGGGGTGTATGGTACAGTTAGCTATATTTAATACCCTATCAGGTAATTTACACAGTGCAGCCACATAACCAAGGATGTCTACGACATGCAGTGGTGACATCTTCCCATCAGTTGTTACCCAATTTGATTTATCTATAGTGGCTAACAGTGTTCTCTTAATTGTGGATACATCTGCTGTTATTTCGCCTAAGCCAGGGATTGTTGTATGTTCTCTCATAGGATCCACAATCTAATGTAATTCTGGAATTATACCTGGCAAGAAATTTATGCCTCCAGTAAATTTCTTCACGAATTCTGTCTTAAACTCCTCATATGTCTGAGCTCGTAAGAGTTTATCAGATCTGAGTAAATCACCAGCTGGACATCTTTCGTGGTTAATCCATGAAGAAAAAACAGCTATCTTGTCACTTTCATCTGTTATATGCCTTTTAACAAAGTGTTGCTTACACTGATTTATAAGGGACATCACATCGATGCAATCCTTTTCTGTGCCTGAGAATTTTGTGAGACTTATATCCTCATGATAAATATAGACATGAGGTGGGGAAGTTGGAACAGTGGTAATACCTCCGCTAGCAATGTTGTTTGTTTCCTTAAATTCACTTGAAGTCCCTTGTCATTATGGGAAGGGATAGTTGCGTACGTGTTTCCTGACCTGTGAACCCTCGTGAGAATGTTTTCATAGGTATGTAAGTCAGAGCTAAAATCTACACATTCTACACCAGAGAAAGGTATCCAAGAAGTGTCATCATCATCAGTGTCTGAAGTGTTTGTTTCTTTATCTTTAGTTCGTGGAGAACTATGTGTGTTTGTTACGTTTTCCTGTTGTTCTGCTAACTGTGAATCGTGATTGGGAAATTCAGATGCTGTCTCATTTGGCAGTAAAATTGGTGGTGGTGAAAATATTCCCGTCATAGCACTAAGCACTAAAATTAAAAGCTCATTTTGCTAAGGAATGGTGCCATGAAACACTTATTTTATGTATGTGTTAACTGTATAGATAACAAAAAAGGAATATTAATAAATGAAAGATATCTATCTATCTATCTATATATATATATATATCTATATATATATAATTGTTACTTTTTGTTCTAGTAATCAGTTATGGACTTAATACAAATAAGTGAAGAAGGTGTTTGTATGTAAGGTATTATATAGATGAAGTGGTGTTTGTTACTATGTTTAAGCTCTGGTAAAAATAAGTATAAAGTAGATATACCCACTTAAGAGGTAGAATGATGACACCCTAGGAGACCAAGCACCTAGGTGATGGATCAGGGTTGATTGACGTGTTATGATGTTCTCAGCAACACTAGCACAGCACAAAGACGACTTTCACTCTGGTAGCAGTGGTGAGTAAATGAGTAACGGTGAGTAATGCTGAGCGAGTAACGATGAGTGAGATGAGTGGTGAGTGAGGTGGCTGGGTCAGGGTTATGTGGTACTTGCTGCGTTGTCTGACCCGTCACCCCTGCATCAGCGCCTCCTGGTAGTTATTGTGGTGGTGGAGATGGGGGGTAGTTGGAGAGAAGGGTGGGGTCAGGTGGGGGTTGATGTGGTAGTGGGTTGTGATTCAGTGCTCTCCCTACAGCCCCGTTTGTGGTTAATTGATCGTAAATTTGTATTTGATTTCTTGTACAATGTTTAACTGTAGTTTCTTGCTGTAAGGTTAACTAGAAGATAATGTTGGTTATCGAATCGCCTGCTTGTTCTGTAGCAATCGTAGATACTTGTAGTTCGTCGGTTCGCTGATTGTAGATTGACGTAGAAATTGGAAGATTGGTTGTGACAATATATTGGCAAACCACTGCCAGTATAAAGTTGTGAGGCATCGTGTGGCTCAGACCTGTAGTATTTTTTGCTTTCTATCTTGATAATGTTGACTCAACTGTAGACTTGTAGACGTGGTTCGTACGTTCGCTGCCACCAAAATAATATATCGAACTTGTAGTCAATTATATTGTAGTTGTAGCCGAGCTGTTTTAACAGGTAGTTGATTTGTAGGAGATAATGTTAGTTGTACTTGTCGTCGATGACAGGAGAAAGATAAAGATGAGTCTGGGGTTTGACTGTAGTTTATTTTCTTCAAAGGGAATATCTCAAGAGTAATATAGTCTTGCAGAGCGTACTGACCCACACACCTGTTTTTTTTTTCCCACCGTGCCCTCTCTAGACTCCCTTCTCTCTCTCTCTCTATCCTAACTCCTTCTACCTGCTAACTCTTTTTCTCTCGTATATGAGTGATTGTGTCACGTGTAAGGCACGGTTAAGTGGAATTTTCTCGATCCTGGGGACTTTTTTGATCAGGCATCACGAGGTGCTGCTCATGGCATTCCTGAGAGAGAATATGCGAACACCACTTCCTCCAGCACTAGCCATGACTTTCACCTAACCTCTAGATTACTTATGTATGTAACTAGTTATTACGTATTGTATTATGATACTTTAGAGGACAGAAAACCATATCAAATTTGGATATAACGATCAGGGGGTAGAAGAGATAAAATACTTATGTAGACTGGGCAGGTGGAACGCAACAAGGACTAGATGCGGGAACTTGAAGCCCTTCACTTGCTCTGGGTGTGGTGTAGTGTAGGAGGGTGATTTGGTGTGATATGGTGTGGTGCAATATGATGTGGTGTCTTGTGGTGTGATATGGTGTGGTGTCGTGTGATGTAGTAGTAGTAGTTGTTGTTCCCTAGGCAGTCTGGCCGAACAGCCCCGAGTCCCTTAGGAAGGCCATGACCGAGACCGGGCTTTCCCACAGAGCTCTCAAAGAGTGTATGTTGTGTTGTTGGCGTAGGTGACAGTGTGCAATGCAGTCTTCCATAATGTGCTTAATAGTATGGGGTGCTGTGTTGCATCCTGGACAGATATCAGCGACAGAGTCATCCAGCCTCTTTTGGTAGCTTAAGAGGGCTGGATGGTGCCCACATCTCAGCCTGGCCAGGTGGACCCTGTCCTCACAAGGGAGACAGGATTCAGAAGGGTCGATGTCAGGAGGCCGTGCATGCAGCTGTGTGTTGTCTTTAAGTGACTGAATGGAGCGGCGAGTGATCTGAGTGTGGATGTGCTTCTGGAAGCTGGTCTGAGGTGGGGAAGGGGGGAGAGATGACAGTATTTGTGTATGGTATCGTGTGCTGGGTGTTGTTTTGATGTTCCATGGTGTGGGTGGATGTGCTGCCATGTAATATAGTGGATGTTGTGGGTTTGTGGAGGCTGCAGCAAGAAACTGGGTGCCTTTCATGTCTAGGTGATTCTTGACTTTGAGGACTTTGGTTTCTTGATGTAGGTGGTCTGTGGGTGTAGTAGCTGTGCAGCCTGTGATTATTTTTAGAGCCTTGTTCTGTATGGTCTGTAGAGTGTTATAGTATGTTTTGATGAGGTTAGAAGCCAAGGCAAGGCTTGCATAATTCATCACTAAACGTATGTATTGTTTGTATACTGTGGTGGTGGTTTCTTTGTTGTGTCCGAATGTTGTATGGGCAAGTGACCTCAAAGCATTGAGTCTTGGTGTTATTTTATTTTTAATGTTTGTGATGTGTTGTTTAAATGACATTGATGTATTGTATGTTACACCAAGGATTTTGTGTGTGTGTGTGTGTGTGTGTGTGTGTGTGTGTGTGTGTGTGTGTGTGTGTGTGTGTGTGTGTGTGTGTGGTAGGGGAGTGTTGTGTGGTGTGATATGGTGTGGTGTCGTTTGGTGTGATATGATGTGGTGACGTGGTGTGTTATGGTGTGGTGTCGTGTGGTGTGGTATGGTGTGGTGTCGTTTGGTGTGAAATGGTGTGGTGTCGTGTGGTGTGACATGGTGAGGTGTCGTGTGGTGTGATATGGCGTGGTGTGATGTGTGGTGTTGTGTGGTGTGATATGGCGTGGTGTGATGTGTGGTGTTGTGTGGTGTGATATGGCGTTGTGTGAAATGTCCTGATGTGATCTGATGTGGTGTGATATGGTTTGATGTAGTTTGGTGTGATAAGATGTGGTGTGGTGTGGTGTGATATGGTGTGCTGTAGTGTGATATGGTGTAATGAGGATCGGTGTGGTGAGGCTTTGCTAAAGACGAATAAGTCTACAGGAGTGAAGCACCTTGTGACTGAAAATCGTTAGCGTGGGAGAGGCACACACTGATGCTGCAGAGCCTAAAAATAAAACATAACGACCATATGAACCAACAAGGTAAAGGCGAATGAGGATAGGAACGTCTGAAGACTTTTTTTTTTCTTAATCCTCCTAGCAGGACAAAATCATCTGATGACAGCAGGGATAATGTGGGTTTATTGTGTTTTAAGCTTATTATTTGGAACTTCAAAATGCCCAGAGAATATAAACCGCCCAGTGGATGAAACCGTCTGGCAACAGGGAAGACACAAACTTCTGGTTGAATCCATTTTTTCCCTAGAAATAAATTTGCACTACATTCCTTTTAAAGTCATTGATTAACCGCGATACATCCTTCATAAATAAACATAACCGTATGAAGGTAGCATAAACATTACATTTAAAAATCTTAATAGCAAATGGTCAGTCGAGTTGTTCTTTTAACCCGTACATTAAAGTTGAATAAAATGTTCATATTTTGGCAACATATAACAGAGAAGAGTTTAACTTCTTTAATACGGCGCCTTTCTTTTTAATTTACTCCTGATTTTCCCAGGCGATTTTATTAAGCTTGTGTGAGATGTCTAGTGGTAAATGAAAAAAAATATTCTGTGTAACCATTGCATTTTAGAAATTTTCTCCAAAGCCGAATGAAGTAGCCTGATTATACCAACAGTAAAAAGTACGTCACAGTAGGGAAGAGTTTCAGACTACAAATACGTAACAATAAAACCTTCACTACTATGGCTCGTGATATGTTTCACAGTTGCCACCACCACAAGAATGTTTATCTTCATCTCTACAGTCCACTGACGTGTTCTGTTGATTCATTCTTGTAGTCTCCAAACGATTTGATGTAGTTATAAGATACTCTAGGAACGATTAAGTAAAGATGGTAATGGAGGCCATATTTTACTTCACTCCAAAAAAAAAAAAAAAAAAAGATCCTGCTGAAAAAAATTTCACACACACAAAAAAGGATGTAATTAAACTGAAGTTGTCGAGACATTTTGACCTGGTTAGGATGGATGCAACATTTATTTACGTCTTTCGTATCCGTACAAACACAAAAACCATTTCATATATCTTAGCTCTTTAAACTGAAGGCGTTATATAGTGCCTTTCTATCAGTTTCTTTAAAAGATCATTCATCATCCACAATATAACGAAGATATTCTTAGGCCCCTGGATCCGGATGACGTTCTATCAGTGTATTGTTTCTGATGCAAGTCGATTTTATTTTACTTAGAAAAGGCCCCTCAAACTGAAGGAGATTGCTAAGGCTGCATTTAACCCCGTCAGGTAAAAATTAAATAAATAATTAAATAAATAAAATCTCTCGTAAGAAAAATCTTATCTTCGGAAGGTAGAAATATACAGTACAGTGAAAAAATCCCGGGCCATAATGGGTGAAGCCGAATAAAATCGGCTGTGCTTAGCGAGACCTGCCGGTGCGCAATTCTCTCGTGATGCTTTTGCCTCGAGTCTAGGGTTCAAGCTCAAAGTGTTTTCTACATTTTGTCATCCGAAGCCCAGGTTTGCAGCAGGTTGCTTTTCGTGGGAAAGATATAATTTGTGTACTGCCCTTTGCCTATCAACTCATAGTACAAAGATCGTAGGTCGTTATCTTTCCCTCCTTATGCTAGTTTTTAAAGTGCCCCGAGCCATCACTCATGAGGGACACCGGGCTCTGGATGATTAAAGAGATGATTGTTGTGTCAGTGCTTAGTCTTCCAAAGCCTAGGGTTGCTTCATTTGGGATTTTCTTGGATGCTGGTAGTAGGTGTTCATGTGCTTTCATTCATGCTTATCCTGTAGGTACATGCAACTCTGACATACTCGTACATAAGCATTGCCAGTATAACTAGTACATTTTCAAGAAAACATTGATTTTCCCAAAGAATTTCCTACACCAGTACTTCGCCAGCATGGGATAGGATTAATACTAGTTGGAGAGGGTCGTATTTACGCGGGAGAACTGACGTAGCTAGGGTGTTCTACTGCCTTGTTATGCAGTCACCTCTCAATTCCTCCTCTGAAAAGGGTGGGAGGTGGATATCATTTTTTTTTTTTTATGCCAGGAGGAAGGAACTAAAGGCTAGGAGCCTGCAAACTGTTCCTTCCAAGAAGAAAAAAAAAACAATACAAAAGAGAGCCAAATTCAAGGTACGGTCATTTCGAGATGCATGGACACACAACGTCTGAATGACTGGAGATCGTAGGAAGCAGGAAATACAGACAGAGGGAGATAGTTCCAGAGTTGACCTGTTGCATAATGAAAGACTGGGAGTAACGGTTAACTCTTACATTAGAGAACTGGACAAAGAAGGGATGGGAGTTTGTTGCTAGAAGGGTGCTATGCGCCCGTTGTTGAGGTAGAGGAATGCAAGCAGGTAGTTCAGAGGAGCAGTGATAATTGAAGTAGCGATAGAAAAGAGATAAAGATGCAACAGTGTGATGAAGAGACAGAGTCTGAAGGGAGCCAGTAAGAGGAGGAGAGTTAATGAGAGGAAAAGCCTTTGACTCCACCCTATTCAGAAGAGCTGTATGTGGGGAGCCGCCCCACACATGAGAGTTGTCCTCTACATAGGGGCAAATAAACCCCACGTATAAAGTCAACAACTGTGCAGGGGTAAAGAAGATACGGAGTCGGCTTAGCACACCTAATCTCTTGGAAGCAGATTTTACAAGAGATGTAATATGATCTCTCCAAGATAAGTCCCAAGTGAATGAAACCCCAATCATGTTCAAGGATGATGCAGGATTGAGCTGAATATTATTAAACATTAGTGGGTACTCCTGTGGAAGATTTTGTCAGGTTGATAGGTGTAAGAACTGTCTTTGGTGCATTTAAAACAACAAGATTATTTTTACCCCAGTCAGAGCTATGAACCAAGTCAGATATTAGGTGGCCATAGCCTCATCCCTTGATTGTTGAAGTAACTGCTGAGATGGACCTTGCGGGAACCGGATGGAAAGGTAGCGGGTGGAATCATCAGCATATGAGTGGATACGGTTAGATGTACAGCTTAGAAGGTCACTGACGAATAAAAGGAGGAGAGTTAGTGATAGGACAGAGCCCTGAAGAACACCATTATTGATAGCTATCGGAGAAAGATGGTGGCCGTCTACAACAGTGGCTAGAAATCGACCAGAAAGAAAACTATCGATGAAGGCACAGATAGAAGGATACGAACTGTAAGAAGGCAGTTTGAAAATTAAAGATTTATGCCAGACTCCATCGAAAACCTTTGAGTTGTCAAGTGCAGTGGCAAAGCTTTCCCCAAAGTCCCGAAAGGATGACCAGGAGTCTGAAAGGTAGGTGAGAAGATTGTGGGTGGAGCGTCCCTGGTGGAACCCATACTAACGATCAGAAAGAAGGTTGTGATAGGAAAAATGCTTTAAAATTTTTGGTAAGAATTGACTCGAAAACTTTTGAGACACTGGACATTAAAGCAATTGGACGATAGTTAAAGGGTTGGGAGAAGTCACCCTTCTTTGCGACTGGCTGAATGAGAGCAAACTTCCAGCAAGAAGGTTGATAGACAAAGGCAAAAGAGTTTACCTAGGCAGGGTGTAAGCACAGAAGCACAGTTCTTGAGGACAAGAAGAGGGACTCCATCAGGCCCATATGCCTTGTTAGGATTGAAGTCAGTGATGGCAGAGAATTCATCAGCTGAAGACATTTTAATGTCAGCCATGAGGAAGTCAGAGGAGGGAAGTGATGGAGGAACAGCACTGGAATTGTCTGAGCGAAGAGATCTGCTTTATCATAGAAGAAATAGCTACAGAACCATCAGAGTAGAAAATAGGAGGGAAGGATGATGAGGTAAAGTTGTTAGAAAGTTTTTTGGCAAGGTACCAGAAGGAGCAGGAAGAATTCGAGTTGGAGAGTTGACAGCATTTAATATGGATGAAATAATTTTTATCAGAGTGGAGAACATAATTAGCATGCTTCCAGGCAGAAACATAAAAAAACGATGTGATTCAGGGGAGGGTTGGTTCTGGTACCTTTTGTAGGCCCTCTCCTTGTTGTGGACAGCATTAGAAGACGCGTTATTAATCCCCCCCATCCCAACGTTTTCTGGGCAGTGGTACGCCCCAGTCCCGACATTTTTGGACCCTTTTTTTTTTTTTTTCCCTCAAACATCCGCTTTTGGTGAGGAACATCGAAAATTCATAGAGAAATTGCTCACCTGAGGTTTAAAATACTCGATCCAGGTAGGAGTACCTCCTTACCTCACAGGGTTTTCTATCAGGCTGGCTGCAAAGAAAACGAGTTCTATGGGAGGATAACTATTCCACACCACTCATAAACGGTAATTATTTATTTATTTGGTACGAATTTATATGTAGTATGAGAGTATATTGGTTTTCAAACAGTAATATAGGCATTATAAGCATTGTTTCACTCACTAACTCATCACCATTCCTGACCTTTTTTTTGCCACATTACCTGATCATCATTGCTGACTGATTCTTCCTCTAATGTTTGTCCTCCACATTGTCATTGATTGGGGAATCACTCTGGCCCTGAATTTCGTACCGTGGCATGACATGGCTTTACTGGCCAGGTCACTGATAATAGGTGAATTGCTGAGAAAAGGGCATGCAGGTGGGGGAGAAGGTCATGCTGGGTAAGGCATTGTCCCTGCCTGGCATCTTGTAGAGGAAGGTGTCCCGTGTATACGTGCCAAAAATCACTCGCGAAAATTGAAAATTGTGCAAATTAAATTGAAAATTGTGCAAATTAGGGACCTTGCAATGTTGCCGCGTTAATTTACGTCTCCGGGATATGAGTGCACATCATGTGAGGACGTGAATTCACGTTTCCGGGACGGGGAGGGTTAAACCAAGGCTTTCTTGCATTACTGAAATGATATGGGAAAGGAATGTATGCTTCCATGCCTAAGAGAATAACCTCCGTAATGCGCAAGGAACACTCAGATGGCTTCCGGCCATTGGAGCAATAATCATTCCAGGGAAAATCAAAGAAGTACTGCCTAAGGGCCTCTCAATCCGCAGCTCCTAAGGGTGGGTAACTGCAGCCTCTAGTCTTCCTAGTTCATATTCAGATGAACGTCTAATACCAACAACAACAGCAACAGCTACCACTGCTACTACTACTACTACTACTTCATCTGCTGCTGCTAGTGCTGCTTCTGCAGCGGTGGCGGCGGGGTCTGCTGCTGTTCTCCCATCATGGAGAGGATACCTTCCAAATAACCCTTGTAATTCCAATGGGTAGCAACAGTAGTATTTTTAATAATCATACTGACTGAACACAGTATATTCTACTAAGCAAAACAGGAATTTTAGCATCTTCAGCCTTGCAGTGTAGCATTCTTCTCTATCAACTCATTGTTTCTAAAACTTACACAAATTATTTGGAGGGTAAGATGTGGCGATCATTAACCACTTTGATACCACAGGTCTTTTCTTAGTTCAGGAAAATCGTGTGCAAGTAACAGGAGTGACGTCCTCGTGGTGAAAAATTTCACCTTTTCATGCCATGGGTCATTTTATCTGTAATATTCTGGCCATTGTCTGATGACTTGATTCACCTTCGGAATTTCTTCCTATACAGCTGGAGTAAAAAATTGTATTCACATCACTTCTTATATGTGAGAATATTCCACTTTCTTCAGGCTACTTGGAGACGATTTTATTCACCTATGAAGTAGATTTCGTAGGCGAAAGTTAAAGGGCAAAGAAACAGACAAGAGAAGCTGTTAGCCATAAGAACTCTTATCACTAGTTTATTCAGTACGGTGGTTTCTATCTTCAGGACTACTCCACTGCTTGCATTCGATATTAAATAGCTTAGGAGACACCATCAAAATGGAGAGCAATGTTTATTAGGGATGTATCGGATATCCGCATCCGTATCCGCATCCGCGGAACATCCGCATCCATTTCGACATCCGCATCCGCATCCACATCCGCACTTATGTAAAAATATACATCCGCATCCGCGTCCGCATCCGCATTGGCATTTTAATAAACATCTGCATCCGCATCCGCATTTGAACGAGACACAATGCGGATGTGGTGGATATACTAAATACAATGCCTTCGTTATAAACAAAAACATAAGTGTTTTTCCGTGATACGACTTGCTTGCTGTGTCTACTGTTTACCATGGTAGATGGTCATAAGGGCAATGATTTTGTAGTTATTCTATAGTGCTTTGGTTTGCACAAGACCAAAGTGCTGTGACTAACTCCACCAAGTCGATAAGAGTCGTATGGGTAATACGCTTACCATTGTACTTTGTAGTGTCCAACAGGGTTACTGGGAATCAAAATGCTTTTATATTGGTGTGTATGGCTGTGTGCGTGTGCGTGTGTGTGTGTTATGAAGACTATGGCTAGGGATGTGTCACAGTAAGTTAAAGAAAGGTGATGAAAGTACCACTGTCTGAAAACATTGTATTTTCTTACAGCAGCAGAGTTCATTATGAATATTTTAAGAGTAGGAAAAAATCAGTTCCCAAGGCCGGGATAAGTGATAGGCAGCTGTCTACAAGGGCCGAGCTTTAGTTAAATGATTATGCAACAATTTATCCTGAAAACATCCGCATCCGCATCCGCGAGGATGTCATAGTTTCACATCCGCATCTGCATCTGCATCCGCAGTTTCTTGAAAGACATCCGCATCTGCATCCGCAAGATACAAAACCATGATAACCGCATTCACATCCGCATCCGCGGATGTTTAAATTCTGACATCCGATACATCCCTAATGTATATCATTCACTGAGCATTCATTAATTACTAAGTAAGTTGTCCTAAGATTAACAACGTGTCGACATATGACAAGAAGGAAATATAGACGAGGCCATTGCTGTGAGGGAATTGTGATTATTAGCTGAAGTTAATATAAGAAACAAAACTGAAGTTTAAAGTATTAATTGTTTAAGAGCGAGAGGTGTAAATATCAGTGAGAGAGATATATACAGTGTTTTCAAGGAAGAATACTGTTGACAAAATGAAATGTCACAGTATAACTGAGCCTTATCGCCTGACGGTAGCAGTTCTGACCTTCAAGAGAAAATGGAACCAGTTATGACGCCAGGTGAAGGTTAAAGGTGAGAGAGAGAGATAGATAGAGAGAGAGAGAGAGAGAGAGAGAGAGAGCAGATGATGACAGCAGAAACTATACCAGACGGATTCGGACAGCAGACATACAATATTTACCCAGATGATAGACAAACAAGAAATTCCGAGTTAAAACATGGGAAAAAAAAATAAACACGTGTACATATTGTTGACAGTCCGCCAGGCACAAGAATGAACGCATTCATGTTTAAGCACAAAAAATGAGGCACAAAAAATGCGGCACAGTATTTTTTCTCTCAAATGTCTCCACCATTTAGTTGTGTGTGTGTGTGTGTGTGTGTGTGTGTGTGTGTGTGTGTGTGTGTGTGTGAGAGAGAGAGAGAGAGAGAGAGAGAGACAGTAAGACAGAGAATTACGTGACTTTTCAATGTGACCTGTATTCCTTGTTGATTCACGCAGTTTCATTTGAAAGTTCACGGGCATAATAAAACGGCCTTCATACTGATGGCGTCACAGTTAAAGGGAGACACTGACGTCTGTACGGCTTTCACACAACACCCGACCATTGCTGTTATTGAAGAAAGGTAACAAATATGCCACGATGGCTGTATAACTTTTAGTGTTGGTATCGGACCTTCACTTGAACCTGGTTTAAGTCAGTGTCAGAATAAGACAGTATTGTGGTTAAACATTTTTTCCAAAGCATTTATTTGTGTCTTTGACCGTATTCTAATGTAATTTTCTTTATCTTGCACAATATTCACGACAGAAAGATAGATTTACGCCTAAATAAAGTAATAGTATCATTAGTTGTTGAATTTTACGTCTTTTTAGTTTGAATCCGTTAAATATTAACCCAAACAAGTAGCTCCCATGTTCTAAAATCTTTTTTCTAGACACATGGATTGTAATAACATCTTTTTCCCGATAAGTGGAATGAATTTATCGACTTTCCAAAGCTTTATATTTTAATATGTACCATCGAAAGTAGCTAAATTAAATCTTTTCAATAAGGCTTGTGATGTGTAAGAAAATAAATAGTAGCCTAACATACCGTGCTATAGTTGCAAAGTTTACTTTCCAGTCAGTTTACAGCTCATTAATTCTTTATAAATCGTATGATGCAGTATCAGATGAGAAACGTTGCAATACGTTATTCTCAATATATTAATTTAGTGCTATGAACTGCTAAATGTTTCTAAGAATTGCTTTCGGCATTGTTATCTGTTATCTCAGAAACAAGTATTTTTCTCATGAAGAGATGATAGTGATTATTATTTTGTTTATAAACAAGTACAGATAATTATTGTCTCTACCTTCTTCTCATTCACTCTACCTCATCACTTTACATAATTTTGTTCATGGAGCTATTCATTAATTGACATAATCATATTACGATAAACACATCTTCTCTTCTGCATCCAAATGGATGTCTTACAGTATCTTTATAGCTTCTTATAGTGTGTTTTGTAGATCAGTTATATATATATATTAGACTCGTGGACGAGCGGCTGTTATACGTGAGTAGTTTTGTAAGTAGATAATCTTCGTTCCTTTTTGTCATGCAGTGACAGGAGGGGTAAAGATGAGTATGGGACTATTTTTATTTGTCTTGGAAATATTAACAAAGTCTCTCACACACGAGTGAAGTATAGAGTCCCGCGAGCTACTTCCTCTCTCTCTCTCTCTCTCTCTCTCTCTCTCTCTCGCCCATGTTGCTAGCCTCCTTCTCCCTACTACCTGTCGGTTCTATGGCCTGTCTCCTTCTGATCTCAGAATCCTACATTCTGGTGTAGCAGGGGTCGTGTCACGTGTGTTACACTGTTGTTGAAATGTTCTAGAGGCCTGTGTGTGTGTATGTGTGTGTGTGTATGTGTGTGTATGGTCATGAGGCACTGTTCGTGGGCTATTTTGCTGGTAAGAAGCATTCTGGAGAGGTGCTAACGTCATTTCCTTTTAGCCCCTAGGTTTGACATTGCCCTAACCTCAAGACTATATATATATGTTGCTAGCTATTATGTATTAAGATATTTTAGAGTCCTGACAGATGTTCTTTGGAAATGTACTGGATTCCTACCATTTTTGTCTTCTGGGCTCCATCAGAGAATGATCAGTATATTCTAACAGCCCCAACAATTATTAATCAAGCTATCGGGTGTGAAGATGCCAAATATTACATCCATAGTATGTGGTAGTTTGTCTCTCTGTGTCAGTTTGGCTGTACTCAGTGTCACGACTCAAAGTCAGTAGACGATGCAGTTAATCAACAGCTTATTTGGACAACAGTGTTACGAGTATTAATATAGCTTCTTCTAATGAACGAAGACAATGATATGTGTAATCAATATTTCACTTGGCATTGGAAGAGGTTTATGTAGTGGTAAATGACAGTATCGGAATAGCCTGTCTATCTGCCTGTCTGCCCATCAGTCAACTAATCTGTCTGTCTGTCTCTCTGTCTCTGTCTGTGTCTCTGTCTGTCTGTCTGTCTGTCTGTCTCTCTGTCTGTCTGTCTCTCTGTCTTTCTGTCTGTCTGTCTCTCTGTCTGTCTGTCTGTCTCTCTCTCTGTCTCTCTCTCTCTCTCTCTCTCTCTCTCTCTCTCTCTTTTCCGTCTTATCTGTCTGTCTCCCACACTCTTGTAGCGCGTGAGCGGGCATACACATATTTATACCTGATGTCTTGCTTCACCTACCGTCCTTTCCCTCACACACACACACACACACACACTCAACATAATATCACATATTCATGAGAGGAAGCCTACTATTTCAGGGAATGGGATCAAGAAGCTGAAGATATTAAAGACGAAAGACAAGATTGTTAAATTATTTTACTTAGAAACAGATTCATTCGGAGGAAATACATTGTTATAAATAAACGTAAACCAACAGTGAAGAAATTCGATACGCACGACTGGTGTAGGAAGACAATTAGAAGTATATATAGATATATACAGATAATGACGTTGATGTAGGTATGTTAACAGATAGAACAACAAAGGGAGAACACAGATTAATACATAAATCTACAATCGGACAGACAGTCACGAATGCGGAAGAAAGAAAAGATTCATGCATAGAAAGATGGAGAAGACAGGAGACGACTGGATATGAAGATATATATAAACAGGCAGACAGATAAACTAAGCAAACTGGGTGACGACACACACACACACACACACACACACACACACACACACACACACACACACACACACACACACGAAAAAAGCGACTGACAATAATCTCTGATAAAGACATTATTAGACAAAGATTTTCGTCTAATTTGTCATCACGGAACACCACCTCTTCTGATTCAGGCCTAACCTTCTGTTTCTAACCGAGGATCAGCTCGCTTTGGCTCATGATACAAATCTTTGATCTGCATTGTCGTGACATTCTTATTCTCATGTACAAGCCAGAGGTAGTGGTTGTGTGTTTATGCTTAACTACTCACACTGCTGGTAGGTTCCGAACTTCAGTCTTCCGTATTCTGTAATCTCTGACTACAGCTGTCACTCGGACTTAATTTACCTCCACTGTTCACTTATTCCATATCAGTACCGACTATCCCACATTCTCTATCTACTTTCGAATGTGAAACATATTATTTTCCAAGTCTCCTTTTTCAGAAATCTCCATTCTGCGACCCTACACATTTCCACCCCCTTCTAAAGACTTTCATCACAACAGCCACTTGAAGCATCAAGGAACGAGGCTACGACAAATCTGGTTTTTGATTGAGGTATTTTTTTGAAGTGGTAATAGTACCGGATTTGCTCCTAATGTATTAAAATCTAAAATTTTCCATCTTTCACCAAGGCAAATTATTCCGCAAGATCATCCCTAAATATTCGAAATGCAATGCTCCGTGCATCAACATCGCTTAATGTTGTCGCAGAAACTTTTTCTTCCATCTATTATACAATGCCAGACGCCTCAATCCCATACGGGGTTGCCACAAACAAATCGCCTCCACGTCGCCCTGTCCTCCGCAATTTCACTGCCCTACTCCCAGCTCATACCCCCCTCTCTCATATACCTCTCCACTCCATCCCTCCATCTCATCCTCGGCCTCCCCTTCCCTCTCCCACCCTCCACCTCACTCACATACACACTCCTTGTCAGTCTCTCACCCTCCTTCCTCTCCACATGGCCAAACCACCTCAGTGTGTTCCTCATAAAGCTTCCTATCACATCCACATCCACACCACGACGCTCCTTTATATCCTCATTCGTCAGCCTGTCTCTCCATGTGACTCCACAGGCTCCTCTTAAAATAACTCAGTTCCACTGCCCTCACTTGTGTCCTTCCAACAACGTCCATGCTTCACTTCCATACGTTAGAGTTGGTATCACAATACTGTCATGTAGTATTTTTTTCACTTCCATGCTCACTTCCCTGTTTCTTATCACTGCTTTCAATGAACCAGCAACCTGTCTTCCTTGTTGTACCCTTTCAAGCACTTCACCATCCAAACTTCCATCCTTACTCATCACATTACCCAAGAACTGAAACGTACATTTTCCATTTCCTCACCATCCAACCTCACTGTACATTCACTGACTTCACCTCTCTCAAAGACCATGACTATACTCTTCCCTACATTCACCTTTAGATTCTGTTTCTTACACACTCCCCCAAACTCATCCACCAAGCCTTGAAGCTCCCCTTCGTCTTCACTCAACAACGCAGTATCATCTGCAAACAACAATACAGGGAGTACCCAAACACTACCCTCTCTCACCACGGCCAATCCAACATCCATTGCCCTACCTTGTACCTCTTTTATTACCCCATCCATGTACAGACTGAACAACCATGGAGACATGACACATCCCTATTTCAACCCAACCTTCAGAGAGAAAAATTCACTCAGTTCGCCATCCACACACACTGCAGCCTTAGCACCCTGATACATACTCTTCACAGCATTGAACAAATTCCCATCTAATCCACATATTCTTAATACTTTCCACAATCCTTGTCTATCCACCCTGTCATATACTTTCTCCAAAGCCATGAAAGCCGCATACAACTTCTTTCCCTTCTCTAGAAACTTTTCCACTAAAGATCTAAGAATAAATATCTGATCTACACAACCTCTTCCCTTCCTAATGCCTCCCTGTTCTTCTCCAACTAACTCTTCTGTTATTTCCCTAACTCTGTCAATAAGTATCCTACCATACACATTTCCTATTACATTAACAAGACAAATGCCCTATGATTACCACACATTTCTTTTTCTCCTTTTCCTTTGTACAAGGAAATAATTATACCTGACTTCCAATCCTCCGGGACTCTACCTTCTCCCAGGCCAATCTGCAAATCATCCACATCCATTCTACTACTATCTCTCTCCCATGCTTCAGCATTTCACCACACACTCCATCAATTCCTTGGGCTTTCCTCAATCTGACTTTCTTCATTGCTTCCACAACTTCTGTCCTACTGATTTCTTCCTCTCTTCTCACCTCCCTCCTTCTCCCAGCCATTCCCCAGCCACTTATACTCACATTACTTCCATCCTCTATGTTCAACAATTCCTTAAAGTGTTCTCTCCATCTGCTCACTTTTTCTCCCTTCTCCACTAGTAATCTACCATTTTTATCTTTCACTCCCCTGCTAACTTCACTGCCACCCTGTCTTACTCTCTTCACCTCTTTCCAGAACATTTTCTTACAGTTTCTCCACTTTACACTCAAATTCCTTCCAAATTCCTCATCCACTCTCGTCTTACTCTCGTACTAATCTTTTTACCTCTCTCTTCCTTTCTACTTATAACTCTCTCTTCCGCCTCTCAGCTTCTTCCACGTCGCTATTTCTCATCTATTCATTGTATGCTTTCTTCTTTTGTGCTACAGCCTGTTTCACCTCTTCATTCCACCACGCTGATCCTTTCACTCCCCACCGTCTTCTCTTCACCCCACACACCACATCACATGCTGCACATATTTCTTCTGTGAATATCCTGCACACACCTTCCACGTCCCCCATCTGCTCCAATTCATATTTACCCAATCATTCCTCCTCTTCTGTCTTATATTCTGCCTTTTTTTCATCCTCTTGTAACTTTTCCACTCTCCCTGCAACTACTTCTTCCTCCCATCCTTCCCTTCTTCTATTTCTCCATCTTACTTGGATCTTGATTCTGGCCACCGCCAAGTAATGGTCGGAAAGTCCACTCCCCCAACCTCTATAATCTCTTGCATCCATTACACATCTTAGCATCCTTTCATCCACACACACATAGTGAATCATTGCCTTCCTTTCATTCACTTCACCACCCACCCTTCTCATCACTCGCCATGTATACCTGTGGATCATTTTGTGCCTGAAGAGGGTATTGGCTACCATCAATCCCCTCCCGGCACAAATGTCCACTAACGCACTGCCATTCTCTTCTGTCTCAGCTGGCACACCCCACTCACCAACTATTCCATCCACCTTCACATTCCCAACTTTACCATTCATATCACCAATCAGAAACACTCTCTCATTCTTTCCAAACTTTTCCATGCACACTTCCACATTTGTCCAGAACTCTTCACTCACTCTGCTTGCACAATCTTGCGTGGGCACAATCGCCCACATTTGTATTCCAACTTTTAATCTTACTCACACAATCCATGACCCAACTGATCCATACTCTCTTATGTTCTTCTTCCATCTTTTTCTTAGAGACCATAAAAGAAAAATTACATTATTTCCCATAAAATATTCGTTCCCCAGAGAATGGTTAGGCTATTCCATCTTACGTTTTTTTTTTTTTTTTTCTATACCACTACAATTTTTCACCTTGTACAGGGGCATCATCCATCTCTGCAAAGACCAAAGCTCTTATATGTGAGGAGCATGTCATATACAGCATTTCAAAAGAGTATAATCAATGCCCTTTGTTTTATCAACGTTCCTTCTTTTATCGACTCCGTTCAACCTCTGTCTTTTCACGGCAGACTTCTTCGCTTTTCCATATTCTGTCACTGTTTAGTGCCCGTTGGCCTTCTGAGATGTCTGCTGCCATCCCCCACCACCATTACGACGAACATGCTGGAACTTTCTCTCAACCGTTTTTCCGTCCAGCTGTCCGATGCAAAGGCTGCCTGATGTTTTCAGGCATCACATAACCAACTTATGAACTCGAACTGATTTTCTGAATCTGCATTTTCCCAGGTTATCTCGAAATGAACGAATTTTTCTTTGGAAATATTGTTCAAATTTTCCTGGAGGATACAACATTTATGCAGACTTCCGGTTTTTATTTATCTCGTTTAAAAATACATTAAACACACACACACACACACACACACACACACACACACACACACACACACACACACACACACCAAAGATCTCTGAAATGAACCAGACAGTACCATTTAAATTTAATGCGATACCGTTGCAGAAAATCCAAGAGAGCACAAGAGATTATGATTTTTTCGTGAAGGAAGTAATGGGAATTTGGACTGTGTGATCTACTGTACTTCATTACTACAGTGGGGGTCTCTGGTATTTACTGGAGTAGGAGAGAGAGAGAGAGAGAGAGAGAGAGAGAGAGACAGACAGACAGAGACAGAGAACATGATCCATCATCATCATCCAGACCTCCTTTCCCACCCTAGGGCAGGGTGAGGAGTAGCAATGTCCAAACAGCCCAAATTTGCCCAGTCTAATGGGCCACGCTGCCATTCGCTCACTATTCAAGCCCCCGGAATCCTGGCTCAATCTGATACGCCAAAAACATTCATCACGTTCTGTAGCTTCACAGAAACATATCCGATAGAGTAAATCCGGACGCTGTCACGTTAAAAAGGGGTGCCAAATCCGTGATCATGCTCTTCTTCTAACAATATTCATCCAGACAGCTTGATCTCTCGTAAGTCCCCTAGCCTCACCGACTTCCAAACCTCTCTTTTTCACACACTCATCCACCATATCTCTTCACTTTCTCCTTGGCCTACCTCGTGTCCTCCCTCCTTCAAATTAGCTCAGATATACCTTTTTCACCACACTATTGTTATCTATTCTGACATCATGACCATACCATCTCAGTGCACTCTCTTCGATTCTGTTGTCCACAGACTTCCGCACTCCACATCCTTCATGAATCACATTATTTCGTATCCTATCCACTCTCTGCACTCCACATAGATTCCTCAGCAGTCCCATCTCCACTGCTGTCACTCTTGACTTTTCATTTTCATGCCACACCATAGTTTCATATCCATATGTTAAAGTTGGCACTAACACTCATTCATGTAAGCCTCGTGCAGCTGCAACACTCAAGCCTCTGTTTCTTATCAAGGCCTTCATTGCACCAGCTACTTTCCCTCCTTGTGTCACTCTACCTTCCACTTCTTTTGCACATTTTCCTCTCTTTCCTATCACTGTACCCAGGGATTTGAACTCTCTCACCAATTCCAGTCTCTCTCCATTCAGTGTAACATCACACTGCCAGGAAACGTCACACTCGCACAGGTGAAAAGCGCTGTGAAGCGGCTGAAAAATGGGAAAGCAGCTGAGGTTGATGAAGTGTACAGAGATGATTAAGTGTAGTGGAGAGAGCAGAATGAAGTGCCTGTTAGAGATATGTAAGAAGGCATGGATGAGTGAAACTGCGCCAGTTGAATAGAAAAAGGCTGTGATTTTACCCCTGTACAAATATAAAGGTGAGAGAAGTGAGTGATCTAATTATCGTGGCAGAAGTTTATTAAGTGTGGTAGGGAAGGTATATGGACGAATTATTATAGGGGAAGTAAGAGAGATATTAGAAGTCCTAGTGAATGATGAAGAGGGCAGCTCCTGGATGAAGAGGGTGGCTTTAGGAGTGGCAGCGGATGTGTGGAACAATTATTTGCAGTGAGACAGATAGTGGAGAAGGCTTGTGAGAAGGACTATAAGGTGTTTCTGGCATTCATGGGTCTGGCAAATGCATACAGTAAGGTAAACAGAGAAGGACTGTGGTCGGTTTTGCACATGTACTGTGTAGATGGTACTGTAAGCTGCTAGGTGCCGTCAAGCATTTTATGATGGTAGTGAAGCATGTGTAAGGGTTAATGGGCATCTAAGTGAATGGTTCACAATCGGTGTGGGTGTGCGACAATGTTGTGTAATATCCCCATGGTTGTTTAATACATATATGGATGGGGTGATTAGAAAAGTAAAAACACGAGTAATGGAAAGGAGGATGCGGTTGGTAATGAATGGTGATGGATGGAATATCTCAAATTTGTTGTATGCTGATGATGCAATACTACTTTCAAGTACTGGACAAGAACATGGTAGACTAGTGCAGAGTTTTGCTGATGTCTGAGAGCGTCTTGCCTTGAGAGTAAATGTAGAAATGAGTAAAGAGAACATGATCCGAGGGAAAAAAAGTTTGAAATGAGAGAAAGAGAGAGAGAGAGAGAGAGAGAGAGAGAGAGAGAGAGAGAGAGAGAGAGAGAGAGAGAGAGAGAGAGAGAGAGAGAGAGAGAGATTGATAGATAAAACGCATGGCACCGTAACAACATGGTCATATGGCGCCGTATAAGCAAAAATATAAGCAGTAGAAATATAAACAACATTAAAAAGTAAAACTCCATATTAAAATCTAGACATCAAAGTAAAAACAGTGGAATCATAAAAGGTGAAGGAGGCCAGCCTCCCTCAGAAATAAAAACAAATCGTCCCCAGGGGTACCAGGTTCTCTCCCAAGCATCGAAGAGATACAGTAAGCACCACCCTCCCCTTGGTGCCTCAATAGCAGCCTCCGAAGTAAGTCGCCCAAACTGGGACACTCAACCAGCAAATGCCTGACAGTAAGGGGAACCAAACAGTCATCACAGAATGACGGCACACCTCGACACATGAGGAACTCATGTGTGAGCTTGGTATGTCCAATGCGAAGACGAGCCAGAACAATTTCTAACTTACAAGGTATTGTAAAACAAACTCTCTGAGAGACGAACTTGGTGACTTCCTTTAGCTTGCTGACAGGAACGCTATCCCACCGTAACTGCCAACAAGCACGAACAGCAGACAACACTGAAGTGCGTAAATCAGTAGCAGGTAAAGGGCAAGGCGCACGTACAGGTTGTAAAGCTGCAGTCTTAGCAAGTGCATCTACCCTTTCATTACTTATGACACCAACATGTGCCGGAACCCAGCAGAAATCCACTCTCTTCCCTCGACGACGAATGAGGAACAGCCACGCCAAAATAGCTAAAACTATAGGATGGGAAGAGCTGAAAGAGTCCAGGGCCAAAAGTGCCCCTTGAGAGTCGCTAAAAATAGTAAAATGATTGCCATGGTGAACAAACACCAACTTCAGGGCTAAAACTATAGCTGATAACTCTGCAATAAAAACTGTGGCAGCCAAAGGAAGACTACCTCCAAGGCTAAAATTGGGAAATACCACTCCAAAACCTACACCAGAGGCGGATTTAGAGCCATCAGTATACACAGGCACAGATCCACCATGACTAGAAGAATGTTCTAAAAATAACTGTAAAAGATACTGAGGGGCAACAGAATCCTTGGAGTCTGCAAAAAATCTGCAGTAGGTCACCTTGGGCAAGATCCATGGAACAACCCTCGGGATCCGAACAGGACTGACAGGTACTGTCAACAAACCAAACTCCTCCATGATATCCCGAACCCTACAGCCAAACGGAAAAGGCATGCGAGGATGTCTACTATAATACAAAAAACAAACTGTTGCATCACACACTTACAGACAAGTGAGTCTGGAAGGTGACAAATTCGGAGCCAGCACCGTGCTGCAACAGACTGACACAGTAGATCTCAGGGAGGCACACCAGCTTCCACCAACAAGCTGGGAATTGGAGAGGACCGAAAAGCCCCAGTTGCAAGGCGAAGACCAGCATGATAGACAGCATCTAGGGTTTTTAGTCTGGCCTCTGTGGCAGACGAGTAGATCTTGCAGCCATATGACATCTTGGAGGCTACAAAAACCTGAAACAAATGCAAGAGCATCCTCTGATCAGCACCCCAAGAGGTATGGGACAGAATGCTCAAAAGATTGAGAGCCTTCATTCATGATGCTTTAAGACTTGCCAAGTGTGAGACCCAAGTCAAACGACAGTCAACCGTCAGGCCCAAGAATTTCGTCTCTTCCACACAACGGAGTCTCCTGCCACAAAGCTGGAGATCAGGGTCTGGGTGTACCCCTCTCATCCTACAGAAGTGCATAGCCACAGTCTTAGAAGGGGAAAACCGAAAACCCTTGGAAGTGGCCCAGGCACAGTTCTTGTCCAAGGCAAGTTGCATACGCCGCTCAATAGCAGACATGCGGGAGACCAAAAACCATATAGCTAAATCATCCACATAAAGGGATGAGGATACCCTGGTAGACAGTGTCGAGAATATCATTGATGGCCACCGCAAATAGGAAAACACTTAAGACTCTCCCCTGTGGGACACCTTCCTCCTGGCACAGTGGCGCAGAAAGGGTAGAACCCACACGGACCCAGAACACACGATCAGTCAAGAAGTCTCTAAGCAACACAGGCAGACGACCACATAAACCAAAGGCATGAAGTTGTTGGAGGATGCCATGGCACCAGGCAGTGTCATAAGCCTTCTCAAGGTCAAAGAACACAGCCACAAGATGTTGCTTAGAGGCAAAAGCTTCACAGATTGATGCCTCAAGTCTCATAAGGTTGTCGGTAGTGCACCGTAATTTCCGAAAGCCACTCTGCGAAGGAGAGAGAAAACCACCCTTCTCCAGAAACCACATAAACCTGACATTGACCATCTTTTCAAACAGTTTGCACATGCATGATGTCAAACTAATAGGGCAATAGTTGGAGATATGGGACTCGTCCTTACCAGGCCTTGGAATGGGAAGGACAACAGCCAACTTCCAACTCTTGGGAATAGAGCCCTCACTCCAAGCCCTGTTAAAAAGGTCCAATAAGAATTGAATTGCATCACTCGGCAGATGACGTAACATAGCATATGGAATGTCGTTAGGTCCAGGAGCAGTGTCACCACACTCCGAGAGGGCAGCACACAGCTCTCGGAGACTAAAATCTAAATTATATGGCTCTCCGCCACGAGAGCTAAAGTCAACACCAAGCCTCTCCTGATTCCTATGAAAGCTAGCATATGGCCTAGAAGAATCCTTTTTTGAGACAGCGAAAAACTGATCTGCAAAAGCAGAGGCTACTGCATCAAGTGCAGACACTAGGTTTCCGTGAAGTCACAACACCGGTGGAGATTGGGGCGTGAACCTACCAGAAATCTTGCGCACCTTTTTCCACACACTAGGCGTTGGAGTAGAGGATGTAACTGTAGAAACATACGACCTCCACGAGTTTCGGCGAGCATTCTTCATGACCCATCTGTAGTGGGCACATGCTTTGCGAAACTGGATTTTTAGGAAAACAACATCATGATTGGCAAAATACCGACGGGCAGCCACTTTGTAAGCTCCCTTTGCTATAGAGCAGTCGTCATTCCACCATGGCACAGGTCTCCGGGAAAAAACACCAGAAGTCCTTGGGATGGAATGAACCCCCGCTGAAAAAATGGTCTTAGTAAAAGAATGTTCAGCATCGTCGATAGTTGAAAAATCAGTAACCCTGTAGGTAAATACACATAGTTCCTCAAAGAGAGACCAATCAGCCCTATCCAGACACCAGCGTGGCATACGGGCTGCAGGAACAGAGCGACTAGTCTGGACCAACACGGGATAATGGTCACTACCATGCAGATCATCCAAAACCACCCAAGAAAAATCAAGGGCACAATCAGAGGAGGAGATGGTGAGGTCAATGACAGAGTACGTGCCAGTCTGAACATGGAAATGGGTCGACCTCCCATCGTTGAGGACAACCAAATCTAAATCCCCAACCAAACAGGCAAGAAGATCACCCGGGGATTTGAAAATGAGTCACTCCACAAAGGATGGCGGCCATTAAGGTCACCAAGGAGAAGAAAAGGGGGTGAAAGTTGGCTGATAAGGGTTTCCAGATCAGCACGCATAACAGGGATGGAAGGTGGAAGTACAGACAACAGATGGTATAGCACCTCCCAACGTGCATCTGTACTGCTAGAACTTGAAAGGGAGACTGTATCTCATAGGAAATAAAGGGGACATCAGAACGGCACAAAATTGCACATCCACCTCTGTGACTGCCAGGAGGAGACGCATGGAAGACCTCATACCCTCTAATAGAAGGGAACTGTCTATCCCCCATCATTGTCTCCTGGAGACAGACACGGAGCAGGCTCAGAGCAGAGAGTAATAACTGCAATTCCTCCCAATTCGCCATGGCACCTCTACAATTCCATTGGAGACAAATTGGTACTGATTAAGCCATAGTGAGTAGTAATAAATAATATGAAATGAGAAATATCAAGGCTATGTAGCAACCTCACTGGGAAGGGTGTGAAAGCCCTTCTTCCTAGGCGTGGAGCTCTGCCTTACCAAACGAGAAGACAATGAAGATTTAGAGTTCCCATGGATGGAAGGGCCCTTACCTCAAGACCGGTCCCGTCCATCGTCAGAATGAGCCCAAGGCACAGAGACTGTCCTGGAAGACCCACTTGTTCCGGCCACACCCCTGCGTGGGAGCCTGGCTGGCACCTTGGGGCCAACCAAACCCTCCCCAACCGAATCTACCAAGGCCTGGCTGCTAGGTGACTGATCAGAGGGAGCCAGTGACCGAGCCCTTTGAGTATCCAAAAGCCCAGACTCCAACACACCTGAGCAAGAAGCAGGGACTGGGATCTTAGAAAGACCGTCAAGAACACCCACTGACTTAGGTGCCACCATTGCCTGGGTTGCTGAGCAAAGAGCTCCCTCAGAGTCCGCATGTGGCACAGAAGTTTGAACCTTAGGTGGAGGGGAATCACCCAAAGACTCCTCACTCCTCACCCGTTTGAGGTTGGCAGATGCAATCTCCATCTCCATGCCAGAACTTGGGGATGCACTAGAAACTGTAGAGGCACACTGTGGAGTAGACTGAACATTAGTGTCAGAGCAAGCAGATAGTACAGGAGCAGCAGCCGTTACAGGAGGAGCATCTGATACAGGATTAGTAGTCGGAACAGGAGTATCAGTTGGTAGAGTAGTAGCAGCCGGGACAGGAGTAGCAGCCAGTACAGGAGCAGCCGGTACAGGGGTAGCTGCTGGTACAGTAGTAGCAGCCGGTACAGAAGCAGCCGCCAGACGAGATGCAGACTGCAAAGGTACTGGATTTTCTGAGAGACCACAAGGAGGGGTAGTAGGACGTCTGGTATCAGACAAGGGATGAGGAGTAGGGTCAGAATGTGGAGCAGGGGCTCCATGACGGTGCACAACAGGTTTTGACCAAGAAAGAATAGAACCAAAGGACACACCCGGGCGGACATACATAGACAGGACACGTGTCTTAGCATCGGTAAAACTCAGCCTCTTGGAGGCTCTGAGAGACAAAATTTCATGTTCCATTTTGTGACAATCACAAGATTTAGAAGAAGCAGCATGCTTACCACCACAATTGACACAAGTTACAGGGCCAGGGCATTCCACACCCTCATGAATGTCTAAACTACATAACGCACAGACTGCTGGAAGACCTAGTGCAAGGCGCCTACAAGTCCGGCCAATATGACCGAAACTCTGACAGTGGAAAGATCTACGAGGCATAGGGACATATGGCCTAACTTTGTACCGGTACCATGCAGCATTAAGAACAGCAGGGAGGATCAAGGAATCAAAGGTCACAATTAAGGATGGAGTTGGCACAAGGTCACCATTTATCTTTTTTTTAATCCTCTCAATCTTTATTACATTCTGGGCAGACAACTCTTCAACAAGGCGTGCCTCATCATAAGTCAATAGTTCCTTAGCATAGACAAAGCCACGAGAATGATTCAGTGAAGCATGGGGGAGCATGTAACTGACTGACCAGAAAGCTCTGCTAAAGATAGAATAGTCACACTCTGAGAAGGGTCAGACACCTCTACCAACAATCTGCCATCAGCCTGTGGAACAACTTTAGGGGTCACACAACAAGCAGTGACCAGTTCTCGATGGGTCCGGAAAATGTCACATTTCCAGAGGTCTACCCCAGCAGGACCACGTACGACTAACGACTATGAACTTGTTGAAAGGTGCAGGAGGAGGAACAAGTAAACAATCCACAATACATTACAAAAAAAACTTCATTCCCCCACCCCCCCACCCACCATGGAACCCAACAGGGGGAGGTCATATGTCAGGGCCAGTACCACTGACGACCCCAGGGGTAGCGGAGGAATATACGCAGGTAACCACTGGGGGACCTAGGCAAGGGTGACTCCAGGACGATAGGAGCCACCAGGCCCCCCAGTGCCCACTTGACCCTAGCCAACGCGTGACCAGCCGATTGACCTAGTCGGGCCCAACCAGGCCGCCCGTCTAGCCAGAATAAGGGACCAAAGAGGTGTATTGCTAGCTGCAGGGCGCAGTGTGCAGCATCGCTCAACCTCCAGGACTCCCGTCTCCCAGCATTACGGGATGCCACGCATGGCAAACACGTGAGGAGGCAACAGTCCCGCCCTAGATGGCAATGGGCATGGACTAACATCACCAGCAGCCCTCCTCCACCAGTGATGTAGGGGGTGCTTGGTCCACGAGGCCAACAAATACCGAACCCTACAAAGGTAGGCATGCCTCCAAAGTAGGTGGCACCGCCAACTACACTTCAAGCCACGCCACCACATCAAGGTGACCCCCTGTAGCGGGGAGAGAGAGAGAGAGAGAGAGAGAGAGAACATGATCCGAGGTAAATCTCTCTCTCTCTCTCTGCAGAAACTTCACTTGTCAGGTGTATCCCTAAGGAAGAAAAAAGAAAGGTACCTATTGTTCTGTGCATTTAGATTCATGTCACCCATTGTTGTGTGCCACTCCCTGCTGCATGCGGCCATAAGTTAAGCCACAGGTAAAAAATTCAGGTCATCCTTTGCTCTGTGTGCCACTCCCTGCTGCAGGTGTGCATAAAAGACCTCAACCATTTACGTTTCTGTCTCACTCTGAACATGTAATATAAGAAAGTACTCAGTGTCGCTCCTTTCATATCTCCTGTGGTTATTTTGCATATATATATATATATATATATATATATATATATATATATATATTAGATAGATAGATAGAGATCGATAGATAGATAGATATAGGAAAAGGATCACCAGGCAGAACACAAACATCGTGGCGAAGTTAGGGTGTTTATTTGCTGACGTTTCGGAAAATACTTATTCCATCTTCAGAGCAAAATCTACAATCAAGAAATATACACAGTTAAGAGTTTTATATGTTATAACGATCAAAACAAGACTAAAGACATGCAAGTACAAAAACGAAGTCCGTTAAAATATCGTGTTTGTAAACCAATAAGTAATAAAATCTAAAATGAATGGGGTTGGAGTAAGGAAGCAAAAGGTATCTGTAAAATAGTAAGTGCAGTTCTGTACAAAACTTACCTAGTTTGGAAAACAAAACAGTTCACATGAAGTCATGTCAATGATTGAAGGGTTAAAACGATATTGGTACAAGGCTTCCATAATGGGAAGGTCCGTGTCATTGTTGCTACCACCAAGAACTGTAAAGTGGGAATGAGAGAAAGGATGGTCGTGTTGTTGTGAGTGGTTCCGTATTGCTGAGTGTGATGGATTGGTGATGGACTGGCCTGTTCGAACTGAACGACGTAAGTGTTCATGGATTCGTGTCATTAGGTGTTTTTTTGTTTTACCTATATATGCTGCCCTACAGCTGGCACACGTGAAGAGGTAAACAACGGATGCTTGTAATTTTGAGGGAATGGTGTCTTTTACCCTAAAAAAAAAAACTCTGGATAGTTTTTTGGGTTTTAAATACAACTCTCAGTGACACCTGTGGGAAGTGTTCAGCTAGAAGTTTTTCAAGTTTGTTCCTCAGGGTGAAGCTAAGGGGTCCCGTGTATGTTATGGGAAAGTATATAATGTTTTTCGGAACAGTGATGACTTGGACCTTTGAAACAGTAAAGAATATATTAAGGGTCTTACCAATGTACGTTTCGGTTTATCTTTTAGGGAAACCATTTTTAAACAGCAAATCTTTAAGAAAATTAAGTTCCTTATCAAGGTGAAAATAATTCGAGCATAACTCATAAGCTCTATGGGTGAGAGTGCTGACTAGATTACGTTTATAGTTCAATGGGAGGAATGAGGAAAATTTCATGCATAATCTAGTGAAGGTTGGCTTCCTGTATAAGGTTATTGTCCCTGCGGAGAATATTTATATCTAAAAATGCTAAACTGTTATTACTATCTAGGTCACAGGTGAACTTGATGTTGCCATGCAGAGAATTCAAATAACTAAGAAACAACGAGACATGATCAGTAGATCCAAAAAAGCAAAAAAGTGTCATCAATAAAACGACGATAAAACAAGGGTTTAAAATCAGTAGGACACTCAGCCAGCCAACGCTCTTCCTGGTAGCACAGGAAAGCATTGGCTAGTGTCGGTGCTAAAGGTGATTCCATGGCAACACCATCACATTGTTTATATGCTTTATTGTCAAAAAAAAAATATGCTGTCCCTAGTTGCCAGTTACAGAAGTTTCTTAAGCTGAGTAGAATCAAATCCATTACTGTCATGAGTACTGGAGAATAAACGATCCAATCAAATGTTGATAGTTTCAGCAACATGAATGTTCGTAAACAGAGACTTGATATCGAAACTGGCCATAACACGAACATTCCTGTTGCTGAAATTATCAACATTTGTTTGGATCGTTTATTCTCCAGTATCAAATAAATAAATAAAAACCATTTATAAGTGGTGTGGAATAGTTACCCTCCCATAGAACTCGTTTTCTTTGGAGCCAGCCTAATAGAAAACCCAGTAAGGTAAGGAGTACTGCAACCTGTATTGAGTATTTTAAACCTCAGGTGAGCAATTTCTCTATGAATTTTTAATGTATCTCACCAAAAGCGGAGATTTGAGCCGAAAAAAATTTTTCCCCAAAATGGTTGGGACTAGGGAGGAGGGGAGGAGTCAGTGGTGTAAAAGTGGTCGGGAGGGGACGGGTTATTAAATTCTTTACTACTTCAAAGGTCCAAGTCATCACTGTTCCGAAAAACATTATATACTTTCCCATAACATAGACGGGACCCCTTAGCTTCACACTGAGGAACAAACTTAAAAAACTGCTAGCTGAACACTTCCCACAAGTGTCACTGAGAGTTGTATTTAAAACCCAAAAAACTATCCAGAGTTTTTTCAAGGTAAAAGACACCATTTCCTCACACTTACAAGCATCCGTTGTATACCTCTTCACGTGTGCCAGCTGAAGGGTGGCATATATAGGTAAAACACAAAGACTTCTAAAGACACGAATCCATGAACACTTAGGTCGTTCAGACAGGCCATTTCATCACCAATCCATCACACTCAGCAATACGGGACCACTCACAACAACACGACCATCCTTTCTCTCATTTCCACTTTACAGTTCTTGATGGTAGCAGCAATGACTCGGACCTTCCCATTATGGAAGCTTTGTACCAATATCGTTTTAACCCTTCGATCAGTGACATGGCTTCCTATGAACTGTTTTGTTTCCACACTAGGTGAGTTTTTTACAGTATTGAACTTACTATTTTACAGATACGTTTTGCTTCCTTACTCCTACCCCATTCATTTTAGATTTTATTACTTATTTGTTTACAAACACGGTATTTTAACGGACTTCGTTTTTGTACTTCCATGTCTTTAGTCTTGTTTTGATCGTTATAACATATAAAACTCTTAACTGTGTATATTTCTTGATTGTAGATTTTGCTCTGAAGATGGAATAAGTATTTTCCGAAACGTCAGCAAATAAACACTCTAACTTCGCCACGATGTTTGTGCTCTGCCTGGTGATCCTTTTCCTATTATGTCTGCGATTTCCACGCTCCAAGTATGTATATATATATATATATATATATATATATAAATATATATATATATATATATATATATATATATATATATATATATATATTACTTATTCATTCAAACACATTCGCATCGTAGCCCCAAAGGGGAGAACAGACAGATCCTCACCGCACCACACCGCAGAAGGGTCAACTGCGCAATGCAATCAGTGACATCAGCAGCAGGGCCCGACAGCAGAGCTGGTTTACCCCTCCCACATCATAACAGACTCATCCCCTTACTCGCACCTGACCTGAAATAGCTGATCAGACCAAATGCGGGAGAATATCCCCTCAGGGCTGCGTCATCACTTATTCATTCACAATTTCCCTCTATTTATTTCTGTCATGCACAGCCACTCTTCCTTGCTCAACAGACGTCCCTCTCGCATCCAGCGCTCTCTTCACATTGTCCATCCATCTTATTCGTGGTCTTCCTCTCAGCCTTACACCTCTCACATCAGATCTAGTTATCTTTTTCACCAATCGCTCATTATCCATTCTCTCCATATGCCCAAACCATCGCAACACCCTCTGCTCAACTCTATACCAGCCATCTCCCGAACAACTCCAGTTCTTCTTCGCACGTCATCATTCCGCACTCGATCCATACGCGTCACTCCACACATACTCCTCAGACACCTCATATATATATATATATATATATATATATATATGAAATTGTTGAATAAGACAGGATTAGACTTTAGCTTATGACAGAGAAGCATAGACTAATTTGTCACAGACAAGAAATATATGAAAATGAAGCATTGCAGAAAAAGTATCCCCGCCTATTAACTGCTCTAAAGGCTGATTACTTTTCTTTGCCATGTGACGCTGTCTTTCTAGAAATTACTCTCTAAATCGAATTATTGAACTCTTGCCTAACACTTAACCCTTCCACCAACTTCTCTTGAAAGCAAATCAAAGAGCACTTTGAATGAGATTTGTCTATTGATCTTGACCTTTTTTTCCTTGTGACCTAGAACTTTGGCTGGTTGGTCTCCGATTCGGGCATCATTATCCTTGTTTTAGCCTTAGCCCTTCCCTAGACAATAGAGTACCTAGTCACTTGACCTTACAAGTGTCCTTGGCCTTTGACCTCCTACTCTTCTTGAAGACAAGAGGTGTACGACTTCGAAGGACCCTCAACCCTTCCACCATGTTTGCTGAAATTTCTTTTAATAAAATGTTGACTTATTTTATTCACGAACACAAACACACGGGAACGTGCACATATATGAGGGCACCCTGGGACACACGTACACACAATTTGATCAAAACATATCACCCACTTTTCCTTCGCAACCAGGTGTGTAATACTAGATACAGTTAGACACAAGAGAGATTAGAGAAGAAAATTGAGCTAGGGGTCTGATACAGGAAAGTGACAGAAGAAAATAGATCAAAGGGGAATGAGAAAAAGAAATGTAAACAGATTAAAGAAGATGGAACTAGTATGGAACTCAGCAGAGCGCATACCTCCCCCAACGCCCTATCTAGCGATGTTAAAGAAAGTGAAAAAAAAAAAAAAAAGGATCCGCACCTTTATCAGGATCCGCACCAAATTTTAATGGAGTGTATTCTGGGCCAAGGCCCATTCTTCTACCAAGTTTGGTGGAAATGCGTTCAGTAGTTTTTGTGTAAAATTGCTCACAAACCAGCCAATAAACAAACTAATTGACAGGGGTGAAAACATAACCTCCTTGGCGAAGGTAATAAATACGCAGTTCATATTACACGAAAGAACTGTAAAATACAAAACTAACACAACAATAATACAGGAAAATTCAAATAGGCAAGACGTGTCGATACTGAAAGCAATGGAATACGATATCGTGGGAATCCTAGGGGCACTGGCACTCATGCTGAAAATAATGTAAACGGCCAGATAAAATGAAACCCTGAAGCAGAGTTACTGCAGTAGCTAAAGTTCAACCTCGGATTCAACCCTAAGCTTCGTTTCTTATTGTTTATCATAAAGTTTGGGAAAGATGTGGCGTAACTGTATTTAGAAAATGAAGTAAACACAATTCTGTAAGGATTTAAAAAATAATAAAGGTCTAAGATATTGTAACCTATTTTTTTTTTCAAGGCGATTAAAGACCAATGAAAACACGGAAGGTTTGAAACAACATAAAAACGCAAAATCAAAGAGAATTTGAACAATTAATAGACGCTTCAATACAGTTAGACACCAAAGAGAGACGACAAATTTAGAAACGCAAAGAAAGAATGAAAATTATGCAAATAATAACGAAATATCAGCAAGTGTTGAAACAAACAGAAACCAAGGAAAACCAAGCGATATGGAATCCTAGTGATCTGAAAATACGTCTGAAAGAGCCATCCCTAAAGAAACTGTTTTTCCGACCTTTGATAACCTTTGATTCATATCCCAACGTAGGTCTCGTAGGAGGTCTAACAGCATAAACACGCCTACCTCAAACACAACATCAAAAGAATCACACACCTACACCCACTCAACACACATAGTTTTTCTCCTGCTGCCGTTTTTATCCTCCTTCTCTCCTAGCAGTTTTTTCCCCTCTCTCCTTCACACACACACACACACACACACACACATCGTTCTCTACTCTCTCTTTGGATTCTCGGCCTCCCCCTCCCCCCCCCTCCCCAGGAAATTGTTCATGCCCTCTAGATTAATATCCAGTGCCCTAAATGATCCTCAGAGTCATCCATGTTTAGGGTATTTTTACGTGCCGAATCGGGCCATTGTTTTGTCATTTTTAATGGCCCGAGATGGTCGTGAAACATAGGCATATCTTCCCTTAGTTTCATAATTTAATTCACTTGTCTGTGTTTTGTCTTACTAGTTGATGAAAGTTTGGATTAGCCCCTTCCCCAACTCTCTATTCTGGTTGTTGTTATTGATGTTGGTCGTGGTGGTGGTGTCATGTTCTTGGTAATGGAGAAGGTGAAGACGATAGTAATGATGTTGATAATGAGCACTGGTCATCATGAATATTTCCACTTGTTCTGGTTCCCACAGTATTAGTATATAGGCTATAAGACCGGTAGGGTTACAACGCTTAAAATGAGAGACGAGCGATCAGGGTAAAAGAACTTGGTTTTAAGGACTTATTGCAGCCAAAAGATAGGGGGAAAGTCAACAAGAGAGAGTGGAGAAGGGGGAACAATAGGAGTAAGAGGAGTGTGCCAAGAAAACTGAGTGAGATGTAAAGTGAGAGATAATTCTGAGAATGATGGGAGGGATGGGAGGAGGAATGAGGAGAGTGGTTAAAAAGACAAATGGCAGGAGGAGTAAGAGGGAGGCGAGAGGTGAAGGAATGGAAACGAAGAGGAGAAAGAAGGTCGAAAGAGAAGGTAAGAGAGGGACGAGGGGGACGGGGTGGAGGTGGGGAGAAGAAAAAGATAATAGGAAAAGGAGGTAAACTAGGACAGGAGGAGAAGAAAGATGAGAGGAGGCAGAAGAGAGGGATTGAAACAGGATAAAGGAAGGGGGCACGAGGAGAAGATGGAAAGGGAGAGGAAAGATAAGGTAGAAGAAGGAGGAGAGGCAAGCGGGAGAGAATGAGAGGAAGGAGAGATGACAGTAAAAGAAGGAGGAGAAAGAAATGGAAAAGGAGGAGAAGGATAGCGTCAGGAAGATAGTAAAGAACTATGAAAAGGCCTACGAAGGAGAGATAGAAGAAAGATTATGGACAAGAGAAGTAAAAGAGAAGAAGAGAAAGAGAGCTGAAGGAAATGGAAGTGAGGAGAGAAAGGAGGAAAAAGAGAGTGAGAGGAAGATGAGAAGGACAGACAGAAGAGGGAGGGATAAAACATGGGGTAGGAAGAGAAAATGTGTTTGATGGAGGAGAGAAGGAGGAGGAGGAAGAAATGACGCAAAAAGTGAAAGGGAGGAAGAGGGCGAATAGAGACGACGGGTGGAAGAGGTGAAAGAGCAGATAAGATGCAAGATGGTGTAGGAAGAAAAACTAGATGGGAAAATGATGCAGATAGAAGAGGAAGAGGAAACATAAGAAGAGGGAGGGAAGACGAAAAGAGGGAAAGGAGAGAGGAGAAAGAACAGAAGGAGGAGGAGGAAAACTAAGGTACGCGAGGAGACGTTATATATCATAACGTTGATGATGATTAGATAAGTGAGTCTTACACGTGTCGAATGAAGCGTTTACTTGTGTGTGTGTGTGTGTGTGTGTGTGTGTGTGTGTGTGTGTGTGTGTGTGTGTGTGTGTGTGTGTGTGTGTGTGTGTGTGTGTGTGTGTCAGAGAGAGAGAGAGAGAGAGAGAGAGAGAGAGAGACAGACAGACAGACAGACAGACAGACAGACAGACAGACAGACAGACAGACAGACAGACAGACAGACAGACCTGGTGTTGACAATTTCAAGCTGGTATGACTCAGTTTCACCTGACGAGAATCACGTGGCGTTCGGTGGCCGTGAATACGAGATGTCACAACTGTGGAAGGGTTTATGTTGGGATGATGTGAGGTAAGTGCTTTTTATTACTACTTTTATTTCATTATTGGCTTTCATTATATTCTTACTTGCAGACAGTATTATTAACAAAGGGAACTTTTTTAATTTAGTGTTTGTTTTTTATCAGTTTCTATCTTAGCAAGGAACCTGGCTATGAAAGCAGCATCACCTTGTCGTGTTGTTGCTGGAAAGAATTTTGAAATAAACCATCAACATATTCAAACTCTTAATCCTACGGTACCCATGTTATGGCCCTCCACAGACACAACCACAAGGTTCCGAGTAAATGCAGGAAGGGCCACTCTCTAAACATGCTAATTTAGTGCTTGATCCACGAATCACCATCTAAATTTATAGCCTATACTTTTCAGTGGTAAAAGTGCCAGCTTCCATCCCACTGGATGAATAAGCAGTACATATTTTTCTGGCTTAAGTCAGTCCATATCAAGATGATTGAAAATCTTCTTTTGCCAATCATGAAAAATTAATTAGTTGTGACAGTGGCCTTTCTCGCACTTACCCAAAGAATTTCAACCCAACCCACTCATTTCTTTCTCCCCGATTGCCACTCCTCAGCCCGCCCCTCCACGGCCAACGATTTTTATTAATTCATAGTATATATTACTTCAGTCTCACCGCCAACCAGATTAAAAAACAATCTCTTCCACTGTTTCTTTCACCATGGTCATTTATTTTCCGTAAACTCTGATGGTTTAATGATGGGAGACAATCCACGTGGTCGATAAACGCTTTTATTTTATGTTCTTTATTTATGAACACCATTTTGGAGTCTCCCCACAACTGAATAATATTGCTCAAGGGTAAAGAGAATATAATAAGATGCAATTGTCGTAAAAAAGGTTATCTATGTCACTCCAAAAGAAGAGTATTCATTTTATTCTTTCTTCCTCACAGCGATACTCATCACGTTCCAAAAGATCCCTCACAGCGAAGGGGTTAGTGTTGGTTATATCTAAGCCTTCTGGTTCGAAAAGTCTTCCCAAAGCTAAAAAGAAACGAATGGCATTAGTGACAATGAAATAAGATGACACAAGCTTATAGAAATGGTTAAGACTATGTTTAACCTCTCTAGTTCCAAAAGTCTGCCAGTTACTGAATAAAATCGGCTGCAGGAATCAGTTCCGACATTATGACGGAAAACTTGGAGCAGCAATGATACCTGACAAAGAGTGAAGGTCAACGTGAGAGCTATGAATGAAGTGCGAGTGTGTTTTGAGAAGAGTTAGATATGTAAATTATGAATATGCATAAGGTATATATGTGATTGGTAGTAATCCTTGAATCACGTGACTAATCATTTCCTTCATCCTGTGTCAATATGATTTTCTTTTATCAACGGTTAGCAAAAAGCTCTTCTAGTGAAGATCATAATGAAGACCGTATTTAATCCGTTCAGTTCGGAAAGGCCCCTCCGAGAATGAATTAAGTTCTCTGATTGTACGGTACAATATAAACTGACGCCATCGTACAGAAGTGAGTGACATTTTGACAGTAAGCGTAGAAATAGACGTCTTCGAGAGGTCGATTATACAAACTGCCCTCATCTCCTTCTCTATCACCCGAATTAGAAAGACATACCGCAGAAGAGCAGATTCAGTCTGCAGTGTACTGGGTTCACGTGCATATACACATAGTCAACAACAACAACAACAACAACTATAAAAACAACGAAAACAAATGGTGCAGATAAACATTCAGACAGACACAAACACACGAAGTCAGGAGAAAGGCAGACAACACAGATATATACAGGCAGAGATAAATAGCTAAAGACAGATGCAAAACAGAAAACACAGACATTTAACATCGCCTAACCAGTAGCAGAGTAAAACCAAGCACATCCAAATGGAAGACAGCTGGCTTTCTTCCTCTGATGTCTTGGGCAGCATCACTGACTTTAGCTGCATCACACTCTCCTGACCCTGTGGGAGAGCTCATAAGAATTCCTTATAACTGAAGACCATTCTCACGCCACCAAGAATCCAGAATCAAACTGCATACGAGTGGGCGCGGACAGAAAACAGGCAGCAGACAGGCAAAGAGGCAGGTAGACAGACGTAGAATGGAAGCAGGTAGAAACAGACATATGCTACATGCACCAGAGACAGACAGACAGACACAGAGAAACACACACAGACAGCAGATAGAGATGCAGGCATGTTGGCATTCAGACACAGCCAACTGACATAAAGATAGAGGAGAAAGTCAGACAGACATCCAGATGACAGAGTGACTGATAATTGACAGTTAGACACTTCAACAAGGAGCACGGAGTAGACCCACAAATACAGGAAGAAGAGACACAGATATCAAAAAGCCAGAAGGCAGGCAGGAAAGCAGGCTGAAACCCGACCCAGACAACAAGGCGATGACATACAAAAAGAGCTAATACAGACACCAAAAAAAAAAAGTCACAGGCATGAGACTGGCTGAAAGAGACAGTAGACAGCTGGAAACAAAGGACACTAAAAGATATAAATAGAATGGTAGACAGAAATAATGAAGAAAAACAAACAGCAGACAGGTAGATGCAGAAAGGAGACAGACGACTGACAGAAAGGCAACAAAGTCGCAGAAAGACATCTAGCAAGATCTAAAGACAGCAGACTGGCAAGCATTGACAACTCACTGGCCCAGATAAAATGATAAGTAGATCAAGGAATTTCAAAGAAAGACAGGCAAAAGACAGAAAGAAATACAGGCAAACTGACAAACCCATGCAGACAAAAAACAGAAGACAAACAGACAGAGGGACGAATAGCAGACAAATATTCTGACACACAGTGGCCAGATCCAGACAACAGACACATGGAGGAAAGAAACGTAGACTAAAGACAGATACAGACAGCTGACAAACAGACTCAGGCAGCAGATTTAAATATAAACAAACAAGGAGGCAGACAACAAAAAGCAGTCGGTCAAGCAGACCCACACAGGCCCAGATGTATACAAAGAACAGACAAATGGGATGCAGTTACTGTACATTATAAACAGTCATTAAGAAACAACACTGAGCAGGCAAGACGTTTTAAACAGCCTATATGTGGCATATTAATTTTTTCTTAATGACACTTTCTCTTTCTTGTGTGTGTGTGTGTGTGTGTGTGTGTGTGTGTGTGTGTGTGTGTGTGTGTGTGTGTTCTTACCTAATTGTAGCTTACCTAACTGTATCTTTACAGGAATAAATCAAGCCCGTACTGTCCCGTGAATTAACCCATGTTTATCATATATATCATTAAACTTATGAATAGTTTTGGCACACGCTATTTCATTTGGCAGAGCATTTCATTGATTAATTTGCCTATTTGTGAAACTGGATTTCCTGACTTTTTTGTCATCTCTCTTTTTATGCATTTTTTTGCAGTGTCCTGTTGCTGATGCCTCCCCATAGGTTATATACTCAATGATGTCTATTTTATCTTTCTCTGAGATGCACTTATATAGCGTAATCATGTCTCCTCTTTTCCTTCTCTCTTACAATGTTGGTAGATTCAGTTGTTCTAGTCTTTCTTCGTAGCTTAGATCCTTTTAAGTTTGGTACCCATCTTGTAGCAGTCCTTTGTACATTTTCAATCATATCTGTGTTTTTTGAGATGAGGATTCCAGACCACTGATGCATATTCCAGGGTTGGTCTGACGAATGATATTATCTTTCTTAGCATGTCTTCATTCATATATGTGAATGCTAGTCTCATATTAGCAAGCAGTGGGCGTATGTTTTATACCTTCTCATTTACATGATCAGCCGGAGATAGTGTGTTATTGACAGTCACTCCTAGGTCCTTCACCTTTTCTGATATGTGTAGGATTGATCTTTCTAGCTTATAATCCCAATCTGGTCTTCTTCACTTTTCCTTAATTACATGACATTTGTCCACACTGAATTCCATATGCCATCTATTGCTCCATTCATGAAGCTTATTGAGTTCATCTTGTAGCTCTTTGCAAGAGTCTGTTTTTGTAATTCTCCTTTGTACTATTGCATCATCAGCAGTCATGTTCGGATAGCTTCCATTTTCAATGTTTCTCTCTATATCATTTATATATACTAAAAACATAACTGGTGCCAGCACTGAGCCTGTGAAACTCCGCTAGTCACTTCCTTCCATGATGAGTAATTTCCCCTTAGTACTGTTCTCATTCCCTTTTTCAGAGAAAATCCTGCATCCAACAGTACAGATTACCTTGGATTCCTCCTTGAAGGTACAGTTTCCATAAAAGTCTTTGGTGCGGTACTGTGTCAAATGCATTCTTAAAATCTAAATAGATACTGTCCACCCATCCTTCTCTATTCTGTATTATTTCTACAACTCTGTTGTAGTAGCTTAATAGATTTGTAGCAAATGATTTTCCTCTTCTAAAACCTAACTATCTTTCTGTTATCAAATTTTATTTTTCAAGATGGTTTACCCAAATTTTCCTGTTAGCTTTTCTAGTACCTTGATTACAACTGGTCTATAGTTGAATGGAATCTGTCTATTTCCTTTCTTGAACAGGGGAAAAATATTTGCTTTCTTTCAAATATCTTGTAATTTACCTTGATTTAAGGATACCTTGAATATTAAATATATTGGTCTACGTAACTATTCTGCACATTTCTGTAGCATCCAACCTGAAATTTTGTCAGGACCATTTGCTTTTCCTTTGTCTAATTTACTAAACTCTTCCTATACCGCTTGTTCCGATAATTGTACATCTGGTATTATTTGTGGGCATGAATGTTCCTTATCATGTCTCTCAAATATCTTTTTCTTGGATATAGGTTATTCCCTCATCCATGAGGGATGGTTAAGGAAGGAAGTGAAAAGGGTGCAAAGGGGAGAGTTTGGGAGGAAAGAACGAGTAAAAGCAGAGGATGGAATGATGTTAATCGAGATGGATGCACTAAGGAAGAGAAGGGCGGAGTATTTTGAAAAGACTGTTAAATGTAGCGGAGGAAAGAAAGGCTGAGAGTGTAGCAGATTGAAGGGTACAAGGAAAAAATGTGTTGGGAGAGCTGAATGATTATTTGATCACGATAGAGGAAGTGCAGGAGGTAGTAAAGGAGATGAAAACAGGGAACGCTGCAGGTATGGATGGGTGTGCTGTGGAATGCCTAAAACGTGGTGTAGCAACTATTGTTGACTGGTTAGTAAGATTGTTGAATGTGTGTTTTGTGAGAGGTATGGTGCCAATTGACTGGGTAAATGCTTGTGTGATTCCGTGGTATAAAGGTAAGGGTGATAAGTATGAATGTACTAGCTTTAGGGATATAAGTCTGTTGAGTGTTGTAGGTAAGGTGTATGGTTGACCGTTAATTAAGAGAGTTAGAGAGGGTACAGAAGGAGTGATTAGTGATGAGTAGTGTGGCTTTAGGAGAGGGAGGGGATGCGTGCATCAGGTGTTTGCTGTGAGACAGGTGTGTGAAAAGTTTAGCAAAAAATAAGGATGTGTTTAGGGCATTCATGGATTTAGAGAAAGTGTATGATAGAACTGATAGGAAGGCTTTGTGGACTCTTTTAAGATTGTATGGTCTTGATGGTAGGTTGCTAAAAGGAGTGAAAAGTTTGTATGTAAATAGAACAGCATGTGTAGATTGGGAAATACTATGAGTGATTGGTTTCCCGTTAGAGCGGGGTTGCAGCAGAGATGTGTAATATTGCCTTGGTTGTTTAATATTTATATGGATGGTGTTGTAAGGGAGGTGAATGCAAGAGTGTTAGGTGGAGGTTTGAGTCTGGTGAAGGCTGATGGTAGAGAGTGGAATCTGAATCAACTGGTGTTTGCGGATGAAACTGCACTGGTGGCTGTTTCAGAGAAGAGATTGAGACAGTTGGAAGAGGAGATTGGAAGGATGTGTGAAAGGAGGAAATTGAGATTAAATCAGGAAGGATGTGTGAAAGGAGGAAATTGAGATTAAATCAGGAAGGATGTGTGAAAGGAGGACAGTTTAGAATGGTGAGTTGCTTGAGGAGGTAGAGTGTTTTAATTTTTTAGGGTCACATGTTGCTGTGGATGGAAGAATAGATGCAGAAGTGAAGGTTAGAATGAATGAAGTAGGAAAGGTGTTTGGAGGAATGAAAAAAGTGTTCAGATGTCGTTAGCTTAGAATGGATGTAAAGAAAAGGCTGTACGAAGGTGCTGTAGTACCGACTGCGTTATATGGGGATGAAACATGGAATATGGGTGTAGCAGAGAGGAAAAGTTTGAATGTAATGGAGATGAGGTGTCTGAGGAGTATGTGTGGAGTGATGCATATGGATCGAGTAAGAAATGATGAACGTGCAGATGTCTGATCGAGATGAGCAGAGGGTGTTGCGATGGTTTAAGCATTTGGAGAGAATGGATGATGAGCGATTGGTGAAAAAGATAACTGGATCGGATGTGAGAGGTGTAAGGCTGAGAGGAATACCACGAACAGGATGGATGAACAGTGTGAAGAGAGCGTTGGATGCGAGAGAGATGTCTGTTGAGCAAGAAAGAGTGGCTGCACGTGACAGAAATCATTGGAGATAAACTGTGAATGAATAAATGATGACGCAGCCCTGAGGGGATATTCTCCCGCATTTTGTCTGATCAGCTGATCAAATGAGGTGTGGGGAAGGGGATGGGTCCATTATAATGTGGAAGGGGTAAACCAGCTCAGCTGTTGGGACCTGCTGCGGATGATGCCGATTGCACTGCGCAGTTGACCCTCGTGTGGTGTGGTGCGGTGAGGACTTGTCCCTTCTCCCCTTGGGGCTGAGATGCAAATGAATGCGTGTGTGTGGATGAGTAAATGGGGAGTGTGTTGTCCCGTCTCGGCTACCTCCCTTTCTTTGGGGAAGCAGCCTAGGTATTTAGATAGATAGATAGAACTTTGGTATTGCTTCAGATGTAGCTATAAAAAAGCTTTGGTTGATCACTACTTTTATTTATAATGTCTTCCTCAAACTGTTTTTGAGATTTTCTCCTTATCCTTGTATAATCATTCATTGTCTGTTTATAGTTGTTATAAGCCCTCACACTATTGTGTTTTCTGTATCTATTCCACAGCAAGTCTATTTTGTCTTGATTATTTACATTCTGTGTTAAACTACTCCTTTATCCTTTTTTCTGCTTCTTTGTGCTGTTAGATATAATTTTGGACTCCTGTTTCATATACTTCACAGAATTTTCTATATATAACATTTATATCTTGTCCTCTTAGTTCTTCCCAATGTGTTTCTATGAAGTACATCTTTAGGCCACTGTAGTTGCCTTTTTTGTGGTTTAGGCTCTTTTTGTAACTCTCATTACCGCTAAGTCTATCATATGCAATTCTGAAGTTGAAACTCAGTACCACTTGGTTGCTTTTGCCGAATGGAAGGTGATACATTATGTTGTCGAAATCATTATCGTGCCTGGTAAATAAAAGATGTCGTAATAATCGATCATCAAGTCCCCTTTATCAGGTGTTATCCTTTACATGTTATGGTAAGAAAGACTCCAGAACAAGATCTAGGAGCATTATCCCAACAGCACTCATAGCTTCTTACATCTAGAGTACCTGTATTCTAATTTGTACTGAAAACTCCATCTCATATTTTTCTTCCATTCTTCGTAGTAGGGCTCATAAACTCTGAATTGTACTTTCTGCCAGGTCTTCAAATTCGCCTCTTCCTCACGTGTTTGTTTTAGATGGCATGCATAAATTTGACACATTTATTTTGCATTTAGATGTGTCAGTCTCTATTGCCATCAATTCTACTTGTGATGGCATATCTAGTTGTATCTCTTTGACTTGTAGATTTTTCTTTGTTAATACCAGAACTACTTCTCCTTTTCTCAGATTTCTATGTCTTCTCCATATATTGTAATCCTCATGGCTTAGGGTGTCGTCTGATATCGTTGGGATTAATTTGGTTTGAATTAGGCAAATAATATGAGGTTGTATTTCTTTGGTATAATCTTTTATCTCTAACAATTTTGACACCATTATGCTTATATTTGAGTACGTCAAATAAATCATGTTGTTTACATATTTGGCATTTGAGTCTGCTACCTTCCTTTTTCATAGTTCCTGTTGTTTATGTACCATTATCTTACTTGTAATCCCACTACCTTGCAGAAAAAAAAAAAAAATACTCCTCTCTTCCTCTGATCTTTACCCATTTTATGTATTTGCTTCTTCCCTCTTTTCCTTTGGTGAACCCCATTCCTTATGAGTTAGGCATCTTTTTATCCATACTTATTTAAATTCCTCTTTTTCTAAGACTATATTAGCATTTTTATATATATCCTCCGCAGCGTTTACACGTTGGAAGGTTACTTTCAGGGGCCATACCTTATTTCTCTCATATTTCCCTAGCCTTTTGTGTTCCTCCATATCTTTATCAGATATCCTCTGATATTTCCTTCAGCATGTTCATCATGCTGTATGTACCATTTCCTTTTTGTTTCTCGAGATTCTGTTTTTTTATTTCTTCATTTATACCAGTGGTTACTAGAGATTTGTTGCTATCTGCTGATTCGTTGACTAGTTTTGGGTTGTTTTTATTTCTTACACTTCCTTTCTAATGCTTTTATTGTCGACTTTTGTTTCAATGTCTTTCGTTACTTTCACCATTTCAACATATGTAGTTTGTACTTCATCTTTGCAATTTTACATAGTGTCGTTCACTTGGGTTATCTTCTCTGCAGTATCACTGCTTTGGTCTATCAGACTGCTTGCTTGCTTAATTGTCTCTGTATCATTTCTGAACTCCCCCATAATACTCTTATGGTTGACAGCTGTACCAGGCCATTTCACTGGCCTTCTTTCTGAGTGAAACTCCCTCAACAGACAATTCATCTATTGTTGTGACTTTTTTGTTTAATTTTTTACTAATTTTTCATTTTCTTTTTTCTCTGTGCGTAGGATCTTCTTAATTTCATCTATCTGCCTTTGAAAATTTCTCTCAAGTTCACTTTCTCTACAAATTTATTACATGTTTCCAGTTCAACCTGTTCTGGGCAGAAATCATCATCCTGTTTTCTATCTTTATCCCTTCTCTTAACTCCTTCCATATTCACTCTACTAAAGACAGCACTCATCTTTCAGGAAGATAATTCTTACTTTTACTTAAAATTTGCATTTCCCTGCTCCCCGCCTGATGATAATAACGACACCCAGCTGATGTCTACGTTGTATCAGAGGATTCCTTTCAATGCACTGACTTGGATGTATTCTGATATTTTGACAACACTGTTTTACTTAGACTTTTTCTACTATATTAGAACATCACATAAATTAGCCTAGTACAGAGCGTGAGGCATATAATGATACTATTAGGTGTGCCAGTAGTGGCCATCAGTGGCCATTGTGGAACGTTGTGACCTGCGTCCTCTCTCTGCCCTCTCACCAGTGTGTGTGTGTGTGTGTGTGTGTGTGTGTGTGTGTGTGTGTGAGAGAGAGAGAGAGAGAGAGAGAGAGAGAGAGAGAGAGAGAGAGAATACTAAGTATAATTTAATGTCGGAAAGAGGACCCACAAACAAATCGCCTCCATACAACCCTGTCCTCTGGCATCAGGCTGCTCCCCCTCCAAGTCACACCACCCTTTCATATACCGTTCCTCCTAATCCATCCATCTTTTCGTCGGCCTCTCCCTCCCACTGGCACCTAACGCACATCACCTGCCCTAATCAGTCTCATGTTCTCCATACTTTCGTTCATCTACACATAATGTATTTACGGAGAATATAAAAAATAAATACAAAGGCAACATGTGTTCAAAACATTTAAACTGAAACAGACCTGCAGAGCGTGATACACGGCCAGATAGACAGCGGGAAAGAAGGAAAGAAGGAATGAAAGGAAGCTAATACAGAATGAAGGATGAGGGAAAAAAGAGTGAAGAAAAGGCTGTTGATGCAGAAAATGAAGGAACAAATGAATAAATAACACACACACACACACACACACACACACACACACACACACACACACACACACACACACACACACACACACACAGGTGCAATAAAAGCCTCACACAGAAGAATACGGAGAAAACCAGCAATCAAATCTCAACAGAGCTCGCTGATTAAGTAGAAAGAGAGAGTACGAAAAATCATAGGTGAATGTCAGGTCTTGTGTGTTTGAAGAAATGGTTATTTATATGTAATTTCAATCCACTTCACCACCACGCCGAGGAACTGAACTGAATGCAATTAGCGGAGTACGAAGTAAGAGAGAGAGAGAGAGAGAGAGAACGATTAGAGATGCACGTATCAGATTGGTTTGCGTTCAAACATCAGCCCTAGTGAGGATGGGGTTACTGTCTCATTACAGTCAGCTGTCACAACTGATGCACGTACTTTTTGCCCCAGTGTCTCCAGATATTCTTGTTTACCTAAATGAGGTATATTGATAACATTCCTAATAGTGATCTGGTAGTTTTGATAGTACGATTTTATGAATGGTATTAATTTTTTTTTAACAATGTGATAATAATTATAATTACATGGTGATGTTATAGCAATTTGGAAACTCGTGTTTATTACTGTGATCGTATGTGTGGCTACTGAGCAGCAAATCTTATATTTTATTGGTATTGGTGGAGATACGCACTCTCTGAGAGCATTCCAGTTACTGTTTGTTCTTTGGCATTGGTGGTAGTATGTCTGCCTGAAGCTGTTTCTAATGTGTGAGCTTACAATAGTTCTGATAATATGACTGCGTGATTGGGTTTTATAGTTTGTTTTTTGTTATTATGACTTCCTGAAATTATTTCCACTGTGTGACGAATGCCAGAAATTGATTGTACTGTGTGATTTGACGACGTTGTTGATGATCTGACTTCATGATGATGATCTGACTGCTTGATCTTTTGATATGATGACTGCCTGAAGGTGTTTCTATGTGATCTTGCGACAGTGATGATACTATGGTTGCCTGAATCGTCGTTCCTTATCCTTTATAAAGGCTCCAACATGCCTGCATGCGTCGGCCTTGGCCACCTAATGGTAGATCTCTGGCAGCCTCCCTATCCAGTCCCTTAGCCTTGAGGTCACACTCGATGACATAGTTCCATGGCTTTTTCTACATCCCGCTTTTAGCAGGACGAGGCGATATAGTTTTTTGTCTGTGTGTGTGTGTGTGTGTGTGTGTGTGTGTGTGTGTGTGTGTGTGTGTGTGTGTGTTGCCAAAATATCTTCAAATGCTGTGGACTAATTTTCATCAATTATGTGGATGTGCGTTTTGATGAGGACTTGATCGACGACGACGGAATGTTGTGAAAAACGGTGCCTGAGTTCCGTAGAGTTTTGCTAATTTTCTTTACATTTGATTTTAGGTAACTTGTTCCATAGCCAAGAACATGTTTTCGCGAGCGATTAGCATTCGGCCTCCAAACACTATTTTTTTTTTTTTTTTTTTTTAAGGGGGGGGTCTGCCTCTTCCAACCCTACTCCTGACATTCATACTTCTTACCTTCCACACCCAGTTGTCATCCCCCACCCTCTAAACTTGCCTAAGCCTTCTCAGTCTAACCCTCTTCATAACAACACCAATACATTCAAACCCCATCCTTCCTTTCAACTCATCAATCGCAATCCCAGCCCCCCTGCTCAAGCCTAGCATTCAGTGAAGCACTACACATCCATTTAATCATTATTGTTTCTTTTCATTTGAGCCTATGAATGTCCTCTTCCTTTACTGCCGACATTTCACTAACGTACAACATTTTATTTCTAACATATGCCACAAAGATCCCGTAGCACGGAGGGAGAGCCCTCTCAGTGCACTGCATCTCTTATCCCTGAGGGCGTTTTTAATTGAGTAATCTAATGTCAGTGTGGATATTACAAAAACGTGTCGGTGTCAGTGACTTTATGTCTGGTCTTGGTTATATAAGTATAAGTACTTCATATTCCGTTATTGCCTCATCAAGGAAGAAACCTCAGTATGATGAAAGCTCACTACTATTGCCTAAAATGAGGTCGAATTTCCAGTATGTTATGTCACAAAATTTTTATCACTAGAATGCATGAAACCAAGCTTTCTAAACGGACATTTGAATAGTTGTCATCCGACTCTGAAAGTTAAGAATGCTGCCCTCTTCAAGTAAAGGAAAAAGCGACTGAAGCAAGCACGCTTTGATCGTTCTTGACAGTTCAGTAAAGAATACGAAGTATCACTGGAAACGGCCCAAGAAAAAGCACACAACTCTGCAGAGAATGTAATCGTCCCGTGCTGTAAAGATATACAGTAGTCAACTGTGTTACTGGATACGATGCTGAGCAGAAAGTCGTCAGTACCCCTGTCAAAATGATACCGTTCAAACATCATCGATGAATATTAGATGTCTGAAATATATATATATATATATATATATATATATATATATATATATATATATATATATATATATGTATGTATGTATGTATATATATATATATAAAACTCACCCACCAGAATTAAGATTAGTACCTCATGATGTTCTGCACATAGCAAATACCATAAGTCAAGTGCCCTAAATAAACGACTCTTCCACCTACTGTGCCATGAGTTTGCAGATGATGAATAAGTGTTACTCTTTCACACCGTGGTTCGCTGGTTGTTACTGGGTAATGTAGTCTCAAAGGTAGAGTCACTGAAGAACGAGCTTTCCAGATTCTTCAAACATGACAGCGAGACAAGGTTGCTTGAGTTCACCAAGAAAGGCAATCAGTTTGTCCAGAAGCTGGCCTACTTGGAGGACATTTTCCTATGTCTAAACCTACGATTTGCGTCCAAAAGTGCATCTCTTAGTAAATGAATCATAAGAAATGCAGATCGAACGAACACCAGCTCAAAATTCTCTCTCTCTCTCTCTCTAAGAAATATATATAAGTAATAATTTCTATTTGTTCTTCCCTGCCTCCTCCAGTTAATTATTTTGCCATGTTCTTTGAACTGGAACTCATCATACTTATATGGCTTCATCTAAGGAAGGTAACAGATAATTTAGAAGATTTTAGTAATGGGTGAAATGAATTGTTGTTTTTGTTGTATTATTTTGTTGTTGCTGTTGTTGTATTACTTTAGTTGATGTTGTTGTTGTTGTTGTTGCTGTATTCCTTTGTGGTTGCTGTTAGTTATACTTTTTTGCTTTCTTTTGGGGTTATTTTTCCTTTCGTTGTTTTTATTTATATGTCCTTACTTTCATGTTGTTGTTGTTGTTGTTGTTGTTCTTGGAAAGTGAAGACGAAGAAGACTAGGACAGGAAGGGAAGCATGAGGAGTGGCAACGTACGAGGAGGGAGGGAGGGAGAGGGGAGAGCGGTAGAGAGAAAAAAGGTGGCACGAGGAGGGGATAAGTGTCAAGACAGGAGAAGGTACATGAAGGTGGGGTGGAAAAAAAAAAAAAAAAAAAAAAAAAACGGGAAGAAAAGAGTTGCCAGGAGGAGATGGAGACAAGGAAGTGGAAAAAAGAAAGTAGATAACGTCAGGAAGACGACAACAAGAGGGGGATAAACAGACCGGGAAAAGACAGGGGGGAGAAAGAAGTGTCAGGAGGAGAAAAAAGAAAAAGAAGGAGGAAGGGAACACAAGGAGCTGGAAAGGAGGAGACGTGGGAAGGAGGTACAGAAGTTTGAAAGAAGGATGAGACTCAAGGACAGAAAGAGGAGGAGGAGGAAAAGAATGGAGAGGAAGAGAAAACTCTGAAGGATGATGATGATGAACGAGTGAGGGACAATGAGAAAGTTAGGAAGGGGAGAAACAGGGATGAAGACAGTTAGAGGAGGAAAGAGGGAAGACAGTATAGGAAGAATAAATACGAAGTAGCCTATATGTGCACAATAACGACAACAACAAAACAACAACAAAACAATAGCCAATTCCGTTGAGAGAAGAAGAAACAGACCTAGACAGCAGACGGGTAGATATCAGTCAGGAAGCCAGGCAGAGAGAGAGACAGAAGAAAGCAGAATAACTCAAACAGTAAATAGACGAAACTGTAGACAAAGTAAGCAATGATGACTGCACACATCAGTCATACAGCAGACACCGAGAGACAAGCAGACACGTGCAGTCAGGAGGTAGGCAGAGACAGGCAGATACATACAGCAGACAGACAGAGACAGAAGGACACTTAGACAACAGCCAGGCAGACAAACAGCAGACAAGCAGACAAACAGGCAGACAGACATCAGTCAGTTCGATATAGGAGACAGACAGAAAAGCTCATGCAGGAGAAAGAGACAGACAGACAGGGCGACACTAGACAGCAAACAGCAGACAGTAGTCTCATATAGCAGACAAACAAATTCACACAGCAGAGAGGAAGAAAGCAGTTAGAGGATTAGGCAGATAACAGATAGACCATCAAGTAGAAAGTAAAAGCAGCCAACAGTAACAGGCGGGTACCTACTGCTTGGGTCACAAGAGCAGAGTCCTCAGATACGTCCTCACTGAAGCACGGCGTCCACGGGTGAGACTGAGAGAAGCGGATGAGTTTGAGAGAGCAAGAGAGCGACGGTAGGCTTGATGGGCCAGGTGGGATGCAATTTGACTGGCTAACACATTCTGATTGGCTGACACGTTGTTTGATTTTTCCAGGCGCCACTTGAGTACTGCTTCTGTTCCTCTGGATATTACTTTAATATGGTCAAGCAAAGAGCGCCAGATATTGCGTTGGGCGATTATTGCAACAATGGAAAATTGAAAGTTTATTGTATATACAGAGTATGTATTATATGTATTATATATAAGTATATATACATTTATGTATATTATATATATATGAATAGATATTTTCATATGTATATACGGTATATATATACTGCGTATATCAAAGGTCCCCAACCTGTAGTCCGCCAGCGCTATGGTGCCCTCGGAGCCTTATTAGGGAGCCTGCGGGGTGCCTTGGAAACTTTTGATATATTTGCCCCCTTGGGGCTAAGATATGAATGTGTGTGTGTGTGTGTGTGTGTGTGTGTGTGTGTGTGTGTGTGTGTGTGTGTGTGTGTGTGTGTGTGTGTGTGTATGAGTAAACTGGGAGTGTGTCGTCCTGTTTTGGCTGCCCCCCTTCTTTTGGGGGAAGAAGCCTAGGTATATAGATAGACAGATATGTGTATATACATACACTCATAAATACTTACATACATACATACATATGTACACGTATGTTTGTGAGTGAGTGAATTTGATTATTATTTTCTGGTGCCCTCCACTATATTCACATTGGTAGATACGGCCCGAAGCCTAAGAAAGGCTGGGGACCACTGGTGTATATACATGGATATATATATATATATATATATATATATATATATATATATATATATATATATATATATATATATATATATATATATATATATATATAAAACACACACACACACACACACAGAGTAGCAGGGATTCCTGGCGTTGCTTGGGCCAAAAAAGGTGAACACTCAAACCCTATTTGTTCTAGTTCAATTTTTCTTTCCACACCAGAAAAACCATGTACCTCTAATGCTTTAGAAGAGGGATTATAAGAGGTCAACGAACTTTCTATTTCAGCTTTCACAGACGAACGCACAGTATTTGTGTGCACTTGTTTACTATTACTGGTGACCTCAAATGACCTCGGAAGTCAACGTCATGTAGGTTATGTCCGAACTGAAAGTCATGTGAGTCTCCATACCAAAAATTGGTATGCAGGGTCCAGTCAGTCGAGCGTGTATTACCAGTGACCTCAAATGACCTCGGAGGTTAAACTCACATTGTCTGTATCCGAACTGGAGGTCATGTGAGTCTTCATGCCAAAGATTTGGCTGCAGGGGTACCGGCCTTGCTCAGGCCAAAAAAAAGGCGAACACTTTACCGTGACCTCAAATAACCCAGATCTGAATTTCGACCCACATAAAATCATCCTTAGGTTACCCTGATTCAAAATATATATGGGTCTTGGGGTCTCTGGCTTTTGGTATGGGCGTGATTGAAGGATGAACAAACAAACAAGAAACAAACAAACAATGCGGCTCTTTATATATATATATATATATATATATATATATATATATATATATATATATATATATATATATATATATATATATATATATATATATATATATATATATGTGTGTGTGTGTGTGTGTGTGTGTGTGTGTTACCGATATGTTCCTTCGTTTCTGCACCGACACAATTTTCCTTTCTCTCAGTGGCATATCCAGGATTTTTGCCAGGGGGGGCAAACACTTGGAATATTTCACCCATACATCTGTCACTCCAAGTTATCCTAGACTTGATGCTTTATGTCATCAAAAATAAATTTACATCATTTCTGTCGCATTTGTTGCAATGTCTTAAAAAAACACTACCTTTTGCCAACGTATTCACAGCTTTCTTGGAGTAACTTTAAGTAAATAACTAGTAATCTTTTCAGAGTAGATTATTTAAAAACAGTACATAATGTTACCAGAGGTCTATTCTTTCATCAGAGAGCATAGGGAAGCACCACCAATAGTTTAGAAGGCATTGGAGTTTCCACAGCAAAGACATCTTGTCACTAGTATCATTGGTCATCATGGTCAGTCTCGTGGATGTTATTATTATCGATATATGCATGATTACTTCCGTCCATTCTACCTCAAAACAATTATTATTTTTTCTCGGTACAACAAATTTCTTGTGCACTTTTAGTACTGGAAAAAGCACTGTCACACTTTACTCCTAGCGCATCATTTACCTGCTGTCATTATCTCTCTGTACGTATAAGGAAGTTCAGCTATTTTGCGTAATAACCTACGAAATCATGATGAAATATACCACGTATCGGCATCGCACCTACCGTGCGACAGACAATGGCGTCCATCAGTGTTGCCACACTTTTAGATGGGAATTATCGCACCGGCCCCTCAATATTATCGATTTTTCGTTGGAATTATCGTACATTCTTATTTTTCAAAGTGTTTAAAAATCTGATGTAGTCTATTTTAAAATTGTCGCTGATGCCTTGGTTATTTACTGAAAACTTAACCTTTACAATTATCTTCATCAGAACCGTCATTTTGTAAGGTACTGACGTATACTCAGGTGTATATTTATCACTTTAGTTTGTCTTAGAATTAAGCATACCACGAAAATCTCATAATGATAATATTACGATAATATAATCATATCCTTTATTACAAAAATAATATTACAAAGAAAAGAAATAGCCTTAGTGTCAATCTAGAAAATCACTCTGGCTAGCAGCAGAATGCAGTCCATAGGACTTAGATAATTCATAGAAATGCGCTCACTCTTGCAGATAATAACTCAGTAAGACCATAAAAAATATATACATATATTTTTAGTGATGACCATCACATTAGCTTTTAAGATCCTCATCTGTCAAATTGTGGAACAACTGTGCATGATTAGCTATGCGTGCCACAAAATTTACTGCCATGCTAGCTTTCAGCCCAAAATTATCGTACCTCTTTACGATAATAGAAAGTGGTATCGTACATCGTACCAGAGGCAATGGTATCGTATGTATACGAAAATTATCGTACACGTGGCAACACTGGCGTCCATACTATTTGTTTATAACCGGAAATAAACATTGTATTTTGATTGGCTGCTGGAAGAAAAATGGCGGAATGGATAGGCCAATGAAAACTCGAGATCTGCCGTGAGTGTCCCGAATACACACTTTCCCACATTTGTAATAATGTCGCTATTTTTCTTTTTTCCTTTGCGGCTCTCTCTCTCTCTGGGAGCGCGGTAGCTCAGTGGTCGGGTGTCGGGCTCGTAATTGTGAGGTTGCAAGTTCGCTCCGCGCCCTGTGGCTGCTATGCTGAGAGGGTTAGCGCTCTCTTGTGACCCTTGCAGGGCTATATGATCTGATGAGATTTAGCTCGGGGATTATTCCCCTTTTTTTTTCTCTCTCTCTCTCTGTCTCCACTTAGCACACATGTGTAAATTAAAATTCGCTGCTGCACCAACCCCCAGTCTGGTATTTTGTTTTGTACCACAGCTTAAAATTCGCAGCTGCACCCATCCCCAGTCTGGTATTTTGTTTTGTACTACTGCTATGGTGGTAGCCAATAGAAATTTTGTTTTCCACGACTTATCCTTTTAGTTTGATCCTCATTGGCTCAGGCATCAGGGGTGGTGCATACGTCAAGACTGATCTAAGTAAATACGTACATCTGGTTGGAATAACCTCTCTTAATCCTTGACTCAGTGACCACTCGACCTTCAACGCTCAGCAGGGAATGATTTTCACATCACCCGTACTGTACTGTATAGAAAGGATTTTTCCATTAAGGAAAAAAAATATGGTGTAAAGCTATTCATCCTGAAAATTCTCACCTAGAAAAGTGGGGGGGGGGGGTGAGAGGGACAAAAGAAACTCTGTCCCACAAGCTCCAAAAAGTGGAGGGGACACGTCCCCCTGTCCCCCACCCAACCCAAACGAGGACCCTGGCACACATATTTATATCTGCTTACCTTCTAAAATGTAGTCTGAGGTGATCAAAATGGCTTCATGCAGTCTTCAAGAATTCTGCTTGTTTCAGCTGTTTGTAACAATAATTGTGCAGTGTTTGTTTGCAGCTGGCTACAGGGTGAGAGGATATGGCTGGAGGGTGAGAGGATGTGGCTGGGGGAACAGCAAGGCCATTTTTACACCTCATCAGGATTCAAGTGCAAAAAGTCATTAGAGCTCTAATATTAACCACATAATCTAACGTGACAGGGGAAATTGTTAAGCTATAACTGGTCATTTTTTCTCAAAGGTTTTATAGTATTTAATCTAGCTATCAGTTTCAAAGGAAATTATTTTTTCCACATAAATATTTTTGGAAGTAGATAATATTGTTTAACCCGCTGCGTCCTGGAGACGTGAATTCACGTCCTCACATGATGTACACTCATATCCTGGAGACGTAAATTAATGCGGCAACATTGCAAGGTCCCTAATTTGCACAATTTTCAATTTTCGCGAGTGATTTCGTGAGTGATTTTTGGCACGTATACACGGGACATCTTCCTCTATTCCTCTACAAGATGCCAAGCAGGGACAATGCCTTACACCGCATAACCTCTCCCCCCCCCCGCACGCCACTGTCTCGGCAATTCACCTGTTACCAGTGACCTGGCCAATAAAGACATTCAGGGCCATAGTGATTCCCCAATTGATGACAATGTGGAGGACAAAGTTTATATAGCATTAGAGGAAGAAACAGTCAGAAATGATGATCAGGTAATGTGGGAAAAAAAGGTCATGAATGGTGATGAGTTAGTGAGTGAAACAATGCTTATAATGCCTATATTACTGTTTGAAAACCAATATACTCTTGTACCACATATAATTTCGTACCAAGTAAATAAATAAATACTGTTTATGAGTGGATAAAATAGTTACCCTCCCATAGAACTCGTTTTCTTTGGTGCCAGCCTGTTAGAATATCCAGTCAGGTAAGGAGGCACTCGTACCTGAATCGAGTATTTTAAACCTCAGGTGAGCGATTTCTCTATGAATTTTCCATGTTTCTCACCAAAAGCGGATGTTTGAGCAAAAAAAAAAAAAAAAAAAAGGTCCAAAAATGTCGGGACTGGGGTGTACCACTGCCCAGAAAACATTGGAATGGGGCAGGTTAATATACAAGTGATAAAATTAGGAAAACTGTATTGTCATACAAGAACTTTGCCAAAAATCCCTTTCAGCATTTCCCCAAAATTTTCTCAGGGGGGGCAAACTGCCCCCCTTGCCCCCCCAGTGGCTACGTGTATGCTTTCTCTTCCTTACTTTCTTTCATCCACTCTTTCATTCTTTCTTCCTTTATTACTATGACAGTGAGTGTATCAGCTTATCTAGGTCTCATTCTATTTATCTCCCATTTACCCGTCTTTATGTCTGTTTCATTGCATGATGGAACAGAAAAGTGAAAAGATTAATATGAGAGAATAAGAAGTCAATGGATGATGATTTTGGAAGGAATACGAGTGTAAAATGGAAGAAATGTAAGAAAATGTTCTGGAAGGAGGTAAAGAGAGTTAGACAGGGTGATAAAAATGTTGGTAGGAGAGTGAGAGGTAAAAATGGTAGATTCATTGTGCAGAAGGGAGGAAAAGTGAGCATATGGAGAGAACACTTTAAGGAACTATTAAACTCAGAGAATGAAAGCAATGTGAGCATAAATGTCTGGGAAATGGTTGGGAGAAGGAGGGTGGTGAGATGGGAGGAAGAGATCTGTAGGATGGAAGTAGTGGAAGCAATGAAGAAAGTCAAAATGGGAAAAGTTCCAGGAATTGACAGAGTGTGTGGTGAAATGCTGAACTATGGCAGAGAGATAGTAGTAGAATTGATATGGATGATATGCAGATTTGCCTGGAGGACGGTAAAGTCCCAGAGGATTGGAAGTCAGGTATAATTATTCCCTTATACAAAGGAAAAGGTGAAAAGAATTGTGTGGTAATCATAGGGGCAATTGTATTCTTACTGTACTAGACAAAGTAAGTGGTAGGATACTTATTGACAGAGTTAGGGAAATAACCGAGGAATTACTTGGAGAAGAACATGGAGGTTTTAGTAAGGGAAGAGGTTGTTTAGGTGAGATATTCATCCTTAGGTCTTTAATGGAGAACATTTCAATGAAGGGAAAGAAGTTGTATGTGGCCTGCACGGATTTGGAGAAAAAAACATGACAGAGTGGATAAAAATGGAATGTGGAAAAAAATCACAGTATATGTAGTACGTGGGAAGTTGTGCAATACCATGAAGGGTACTGTATGTACCGCTAGGACAGCAGTGTGTGTGGATGGTGAACTGAATGAATTTTTTTATTTGAATGTTGGATTGAAACAGGGATGTGTCATGTCTCCATGGTTGTCCAATCTGTATATGAGTGGGAATATAAAAGAGATACAAGGTAGACCAGTGGATGCTGGAGTGGCGCCAGTGAAAGAGTGTAGCTTTTGGAAACTTCCTATACTGTTGTACACGGATAATACCGTCTTATTAAGCGATGACGAAGGGGAACTGCAAGGCTTGGTGAATGAGTTTGTGAGACTGTGTAAGTAACGGAATCTAAAGGTGAATGTGAATAAGAGTAAAGTTATGGCCTTCGAGATAAATGAAGTCACTGAATGTACAGTGAGGTTGGATGATGAGGGAATGGAAAATGTGAGTCATTTAAGCACTTGGGTAGTGTGCTGAGTAAGAATGGAAGTTTGGAGGATAAAGTGCTTGAAACGGTACAATAAGGACGAACTGTTGCTGGTTCTTTGAAAACAGCGACAAGAAACAGGCAAGTAAGCATGGAATTTAAAAAGTCGCTGCATGATGGTATTGTGATACCAACTCTAACGTAAGAAAGTGAAACTTGGACCAAGTAGAAAAGACACAAGTCAAGAGAGAGGAGCATGTGAAGATACATGGAGAGACAGACTGACAAATGAGGAAGTGAAGGAGCATTGTGGTGTGAATGTGGACGTGATAGAAACAGTTAGGAGATCCACTGAGGTGGTTTGGCCAAGTGGAGAGGATGAAGAACGAGAGACTAACGAGGATAATGTATGTGAGACAGGTGGAAGGGGGGAGAGGGAGAGGGAGGCCGAAGATAAGGCGCAAAGATGGAGAGGAGAGGTATATGTGAACTGAGGGAGGGGAGTGAAAATGCCGGGAACACGGCGACATGGAGGCGATTGGTTTGTAGATACCTCTTAGGGGATAAAGGCGTCTGGCAATAGATAGATATATTTTTCTTAAGGCCTCCTTGTCTAGTAATTGTTGTGCCTTGCTGGCTCTATGAGTATACATGGAATTGTTTCCAGTTTTCATGGTCTCTATATACCGGTATGTCTGAGCCTGCTTGGCTGTCTCCTGTGGGAGTTGGCTCTCTGTGTTCTGCCTATTTGTCTCTGCTGCCTGTGTCAGCTATTGTCTTGTCTATGTCTGTTTGATCACTGGATGTCTGCCTTCTGGCTGTGACAAATGTAAGTTTTTGTCTGTCTGCCCGTCTGTCTGTCTGTCTGTCTGAGTGTATCAGTCTGTCTGCTTGTCCTTCTGTCTGATGTCTGTCTGTTTTTTTTTTTTTTTATTGTGGAACTATCTGATTTTCTGCCTGGAATTCTCTACTCTCTATGTCTGCCACGCTGCTTTTTGTCATTCTGTCACGATCTGTCTGCTAATTAGCTATTTTGTCAGTGTGTTGCCTCCCTTCTTCTTATGCCTGTAACTCATCTTTCTGATGTGCTTTCTCTCCTTGTCTGTCTTACCACTGTCTGTCTGTCTATCTGTCTGTCACTTTATTTTTGTTGTCTGCATCTGTCTGCCCCCAACCTATGTACGTCATATGTTTGTGTGTCGTTTTCTTGTTTGGCAAGTCTCGTATGTTTGTTTGCTTTTGCTTTGTATCTGTCAGTCTGTCTGTTTTCCGCCTACACCTCTGAGTGTTTTCTTTCTTTCTGCTGTCTGTATTTGTCTGCTATGTGAGACTACTGTTTGGTGCATGCTATCAGCCTGTCTGCCTGTCTCTTTCTACTGTATGTGCTTTTCTAGCTGTCTCCTCTGTCTATCTGTATTATGTCTGTCTTCTTCTTTGTCTGATTATCTACTGTTTGTCTGTCTCTCTGTTGTCCAGGTGTCCTTCTGTCTGTGTCTGCTTGTTGTATGTATCTAGCTGTCTCTGCCTGCCTCTTATATACATCTGTCTCCCTGTATTTATGTATCATTTGTCTATCTGTTGTCTGCAATCATTGCTTTCTTCGTCTACTGTTTCGTCTGTCTATTTTCCTGAATTATGCTGCTTTCTTCTGTCTCTCAGTGCATGTCTTTCCGACTGATGTCTAATTACCTGCTGTTTAGGCCTGTCTGTTTGCTTCTGTTCACGGAAATGGCTTTCGTTTTGTTCTTGTGCATGTAAAGGTTATTTCGAATTTTTTTCTTCCTATGCTGTCCTCCCTCTTGTCTCCTCTTATTCTCTTTATCCCAATTCCTACTCTTCCTCTCTTTTTCCTCCTCCACACCCTCCTCCTCGTCCTTCAAACATATTTTTCTCTTCCTGTCTCATTCTGTTCCTCCTCCTATTCATCCTATCCATCTGTCTCATCCGTCTTTCAAACTTCTTTAACCTTCTTCCTCTCCTCCTTCTTTCCAGTTCCTTCTACTTATCTCATTTTTCTTTTTCTCCTCCATTCACTTATTTCTCCCATTTTTCTATTACCGGTCTGTTTATTCCCTTGTTTCCTGTCATATTCCTGACGTTATCCTCCTCCCCCTCCTTTTACACTCCTTTATCGTCTTTCTTCTCCCAACAGCTCTTCCTCCTCCCGTTCACTTCTGTTCGCCTTTCCTCCTCCATGTACCTTCACCTTCCTCTCTCGCCTTTCACCTCATCCTTGTAACATTTTCTTTTTTTCTTTCTCCCTCACACTCTCTTCCTCTTCCCTTCTTCCCTCTTCATTTCTTGTCCTTGCCTTTTTTCTCTTCATGTTCTCCGCCCCCTCTTTCACTCTCCTCCTCTTCCGCCCCTCTCCTCCTTCAACCTTCGTTCTCTTACTCGTTCCCATTCCTTGTCCACCTGCTTTCCTCCTTCTCCTTCTTCCTGCTTGACCTGTCTTAGCCATTTGTTTCTCTAACTACTCTTCTCATTTTTTCTTTCATTCCTCTCGTCATTTTCGTAATCTTCTCTTACTCTCAGCTTTTTTCTTCTCACACTCCTCTCATTCCTATTACAATCCCATCTCCACTGTCTTTTTTATTTTGCCTTTCTCCAGTCTTTTGTCTACTTTAAGTCCATCAACTCGAGTTCTTTCATCTTACTCACTCTTTTCTATTTTAAATATTATAGTTCCGAGCGAGCGATGTTTACTGTCAGTTGAGTTTCGAAATGAGCGGTCAGGTCCGAGCAGGCCCGGTCCGACTTGACCATCAGGCTCAGCAAAAGCTAATACGAGTAACTTTACTCTTACGTGAAGTAGAGTTGAAATTCTTTTTGCATGTGATACCGTCATTCAATAAATTTTGTTATCAGTTAAAAACTCGCCCATAAAGGCACATGAACCCCTTGGAGTCTCGAGTTTTTCAAGGGAGTGTTCGGCTCTAAGCGGTGATCACCTTAATTGCGAAATCCAATTAAAAAAGATTTTCCGTCGTAAGACTGTTCTTTTTTGCATCACCTCTAGCAATTAAATATCGGAGATTCCGCCTATAATTTTAAATTAATGTTTTTGCTCTTTTGATGGTGAATCACGAATGGAAAACACTCCATTTTTAGAAGTAATTGTCATATCAATAACAGTTTTTATCGTTTCAGTTTCGTAGATACAGCAGGTCTACATCGCAGATTGTGGAATTTAGCACTGGGCATGTACTGAATGCTACGGCTCCTCGCTTTACATCAGCATTCGCGTACCTTTGGAACCTATTTTGCCCAAACAAACCCTGAACCATATTATTGTTTTCACTTTCACGTGTGTGTGTGTGTGTGTGTGTGTGTGTGTGTGTGTGTGTGGTAGCGGTAGCCTAGGCGTTTCCAAAAATGTTAGATTATTGGGTAGTAAGAGGAGAGAATTTTCAAGTTGGTCTTGGCGTGGATGGCAGGATAAAGATAAAGAGGACTCTGGGGATTGATTGCAGTTGTATTCTCAAAGGAAGTTATATTGACAAGAGCAGTATATGCTAGCTAACATCTTGCCCTTTACTCCTGCCTTCTCCGCAGTGCCTTTCCTGATTCCTATCGCGTCCCAATCCTTTCTGACCTGTCTCTCCAATTTCCCCTGTATATGACTGGTTGGATCATGTGTGGGCTCGTGTATGAATCTGTAATGATTTCCATCAGGTGTGTAGTGTAGCTTTCCATGACGTCACGTTACGCTGTGTGCGACATTCCCTAGCTAGAATTCTCACTGCTGTTTCTTTCAGCTCTCTCGAAAATAGGCACGACTTTCCTCAAACATGTATATTGCATATTAACAGGATCTATGTCACTAGCTATTATGTGGTGTGTTACAATATCTTTGTGCCTTGACATCGCTCAGGCACGCCTACGACAGCATGTAGTGAAAAGTTTTATATTCTGTCATAAGCAACCAAAACATTGTGTTCGTCACAATATAATACCGGTATAGACTCGATAATACTGGAGACACATAACATATTGTGGCATATATGCCATGGAGCACATACATGGTGGTAAAACTGAACATAGAATATTATACAACATATTGTAGTGATACAGTAGCACAAATGTGTATGTACAGTTATATAAAAAGGTATCTTTACTCAGGGGTCTGATAGATATGAAAACGAACACGACAGTGGCTGCTGTCTCCGAAGGGTTGGTACTCCTGCGTGGGAGATGTATCAGCTAATACCGACGGTGATATCTTGAAACGATAACTTCCACTGTAGGGCTTATAGTAAAATATTACCAACAGTGGTGGATATGCAGGGGTACCAACAGTTTCTAACCCCCCCCCGGCCTGTATTTCAAAAGCCATCGTTGTTTGTCATGTTGTTTCGCACAAAATTGTAACTATTTTTTTGTACAGCTGTACAACATACATACACATATATTTATGTAAAGGTAATATTGCTAGGTCATTACATTACAAATGGCATTATGCCTATAATAATGCCTGCCTAATATTACACTCAACTTGCTTGCTGATTAAGTGAAATACATAATTCTGGTAACACAGAATTGTAGGATCATTGTAGTTACACTGTATGAATTTAACTGTTACATAATTGGAGTTTTAATTGTAGTAATATTGTAACTATTACATAATTGCAGTAATACCGGTATTGTTTTTCATTGTAGTAACTGCAGTAATATTGTACTGTAGGTTGTTGTGGTAACTGTAGTAATATTATACAATAACAATGTAAGTTACATTGTAAGTTGTGACATAACTGTGTACACTTGCCTTTAATTTGACAAGACTAACACAGTACCAGGGTACAGCAATCATTTGTATTATGAATCAGCCATATATAACACATCCTTTAGTAATAATATTACACAGTATGTATAGGCTTAGTTATGTTGCACAGTTATTATTGACAATGATATATGTAACCCGATATTTTGTTATATCTATCTCTGTCTATCTATCTATCTATCTATCTATCTATCTATCTATCTATATATATCTATATATATATCTATCTATCTATCTATCTATATCTATATCTATCTATCTATCTATCTATCTATCTATATATATATATATATATATATATATATATATATATATATATATATATATATATATATATATCATCATCCGGACCTCGTTTCCCACCCAAGGGCAAGATGAGGAGTTGCAATGTCCAGACAGCCCAAATTAGCCCAATCCAATGGGCCACACTTCCATTCACTCATCATTCAAGCCTGGCTCTATCAGATACGCCAAAAACATTCACGACGTACTGTAGCTTCACAGAAACGTATCAGATTGAGTCAATCCAGACGCTGCCACGTTAAAAAGGGGTGCCATAATCCCTGATCATGCACTTCTCACAACATTCATCCAGCCAGCTCGATCTCTTGTTAGTTCCCTAGCCTCACCGACTTCCTCACACACTCATCCACCATATCTCTCCACCTTCTCCTTGGCCTACCTCGCCTCCTCCCTCCTTCAAGTTCGCTCAGATATACCTTTTTCACCACTCTATTGTTATCCACTCTCTCCACATGAAAAAAAAAAAAAACATCTCTCTTCAATTCTGGTGTCCACCGACTTCCTCACTCCACATCTTTCACGAATCACATTATTTCGTATCCAATCCACCCTCTGTACTCCACATGTATTCCTCAGCAGTCCCGTCTCCACTGCTCTCACTCTTGACTTTTCATTTTCATGCCACACTATAGTCTCACATCCACATGTTAAAGTTGGCACTAACACTCCTTCATGTAAGCCTCGTGCAGCTGAAACACTCAAGCCTCTGTTTCTTATCAAGGCCTTCATTGCACCAGCTACTGTACTTTTCTTCCTTGTGTCACTCTACTTTCCACTTCTTTTGCACATTTTCCTCTCTTTTCTATCACTGTACCTAGGTATTTGAAGTCTCTTACCAGTTCCAGTCTCTCTCCATTCACTGTAATATCACACTGGAAGTCAAGTTCTCTCTCAATAACCATCACATAACTCTTTTCTACATTTACTATCAAGGCACGACGCCCACAGACATCAGCAGAACTCCGCAGTAGCCTACCAAGTTCTTGTCCGGTACTTGCATGCAGTACTGCATCATCAGCATACAACACATTTGAGATATTCCATCCATCACCATTCATTACTGCACTGTAGTCGTGGTTCTTAGGATTGCTGCCACCAAAAATCTCGTAGCTGTATCCGAGGCGTTTCCAAAAGTATTAGATTATAGGGTAGTAAGAGGAGAGAATTTTCAAGTTAGTCTTGTCGTGGATAGCTGGAGAGAGATAAAGAGGACTCTGGGGTTTGATTGCAGTTTTATTCTCAAAGGGAGTTATCTTGACAAGAGCAGTACTAAGGTGAGGGCGGTTTATGATAGCTAACGCCTTGCCGTCTACTCCTGTGTTTTCCACCATGCCTCTCTTGTTTCCTGTCGCGTCTGAACCACTTCTGACCTGTCTCTCCAAATTCCCCCGTATATGACTGGTTGGGTCATGTGTGTTAGCTCGTGTATGAATCTGTGGTGATTTCCGTCAGGTGTGTGGTGTGGCTATCCATGACGTCACACTGCACTTTGTGCGACATTCCCTAGCTAGAAATCCCACTGTTGTTTCCTTCAGCTCAAATGAATTTAAGCACAACTTTCCTCAAACCTCTATCTTACATATTAACAGCATAAGTCACTAGCTATTATGTTGTGTGGCATGATATCTTAGTGCCTTAACGGTGTGCATCTGTGTGTGTGTGTGTGTGTGTGTGTGTGTGTGTGTGTGTGTGTGTGTGTGTGTGTGTGTGTGTGTGTGTGTGTGTGTGTGTGTGTGTGTGTTTGTGTGTGTGTAGGTGTGAACGTTTGTTAGAGAATGTCTTTCGTTCCAGTAATTTTTCATTGTTCGACTACCACCATGAGGAAATAACATATTGGAGGAAAATTGTTATAACATGGCGCTTGCTTGTTCGTCACGCACTCACAAAGAGCATTTAACTGGTACTATTGGCAACATATGAACCTGGTATAGTATAAGAGAGTAGCTTGGGTCAGGCAGTTGGTACACCTGTGCCCGTGACGTACACATTTGTTGTCTAGGAGGTTGAATGAATGGGTTGCCAATCACTGTTTAAAACTGACACGTAGCTACGAATCATATATTTTGAAGTCGCTGTAAAAGTAACCATACGTAGGACTGTTTTTCATTATTGTCATAGCTCTTTTCGTTGATAGATAAACTTCAACTGCAGTGATAACCAAATGATATAAAGAAATTTCCGTATCATAGACTGATCTTGTCGGTGGTCACACACCTTAAAATTGCTCCTGTCTTTCCTTGCCAGACGGTGGAGCACACCCTTCATGCTCCTGTCATGCCTTGCTAGATGATGGAGGACACTCATCATCAATGATTTATATGATATAAAAATCTAATTGCTTTCATAAACCGTATACTGGCATTTTCTTTCTGTAAAATTAATAAATCACACGAAGATGTGGTTTCTGGATGCTACCGCCTTCATAAAACATAGTTCTCTCTTCCCATTCTGTCAACTTTTTCAGTACTGGAAACTCACTCCCATCTTCCCCTCCCCCCATTCCCTCCCTCGAACCCCCTACTTCTCTCGTTCTCATCTTTCCCCTCTAAACAGCGAGGTCCTCCTCCCCCCCATTTCCTCCTGACTGACGGAGGTGGAGGTCACAGATGCTGCTGTCATTGCTTTTTAAACCCATAGTGGTTATCTGCCTAGATGACCCTTCTGTGCTCGATAAGCCAAGCCATTCTTATTGACAATCTCTCTCTCTCTTTCTCTCTCTCTCTCTCTCTCTCTCTCTCTCTCTCTCTCTCTCTCAGAACGCCTCACATCAGATCTTACCCAAACTGTGTGTAGCCAGTTCATAATGCCACAGGGCGCTCTAGGGGCAGGCGAGGATAATGTGGAAGTCATTAACCTCTAAGTCACTGTCTCTTCGATATATATTTGTTTACGTGCATAATTGGATATAGTAAACTGGATGTGATGAGATTTAAGCCAAAGTTTGTATTGATATGGTTAAATGAAGTAAAATAAAAAACATCTCGTTTCCAGTAGATTGAGACGGTCAAGGGCATTAAATATTCACATGACCTACATACTCATTCTGCAGTAATTATAATACACTGGTTATGATGACAGTTCAACCATTTATTTCATTCGTCAGATGACTCAAATGTGTAATAACATAACTAAAATCAACGTACATTGGTAATGTTGTTTCATCAGATCGATCTACATTGTGTATAACTCTTGCTTGTCATAATCTGTCGCAGATGTGTCCCACTGGAAAGAGGCGTACCACCTACATACGGCAACAAGAACCTTCCACTTACGCTCCACCTCTTCATGGCTCATAGTTGTGTGGTGCAGTTTTCAGAAAGGGCCTATCCAACGCACCCCAGTTGACGTGGGACCGATCACTCTGTGCTCTAGGACGGCAGTTGGCTATTTAGCCTCCATTCTCGCGCTGGGGATCCAATCTTTCCAGGAGCTGAAGTTTTCGACTGTACACAAGGAAACCAGCATAGGTGTCGTTTGTATGTTCATGATTATGATAAGTAGTCTTTTGTACTATACATTTGGATTACAGATGATCCTGTAAAACACATACAAAGGCATTCTGGCTAATCCTGCCTCCGGGCCAAATGGGCCATCATCATCAACAGCAGCAGGAGCACACTATAGCGGACTACTGCAAGCAGAAGGGCTCTACTAACTGTAACCTACTGATTTTTTCAGTGACTCAGAACATAGGGTTAAGAGCCCAGTCCCTGAGGTTCAGCAGTCTTTCTGTAAACCATTCACCTCAATATGACACCACTGAGGCACTAAAATCCACCGTCCATTTTTGGATGTTTCGCACTGGTGTATTAGTATTAGTTTGGGTGTTTTTGTGACTTGTCAGCAGGTCTTATGGTAAATTAAAGTCTGTTTTTTAACTCATTTCCACTGCTCTCACTCCTGACCTGTGTTCCTCCAGCAAGGTCCAAGCTTCACTTCCATATGTTAGAGATGGTATCACGCTACTTTCATGCATTAACTTTTTCACATCCATGCTCACTTTCTTGTTTCTTATCACTACTCATCATTTTATATATTGTTACATAGCCTATGATTTCATCATCCTTTGTGTAATTCTAACGTACAGTATGCTGCATGTTTGATCACGAGCGTGTTCTACCTCACTTCCCCCCTCCTCCCTTATAGTAGAGTAAGTCGTTTTTTCTGTTGTTCAGAGCAGGATTGTCAACTCTTTGTCCCCATAGCTTCATTTACGCGTCCTTCTTACAAGTTGTATCAAGCTCTGCCGACCCCTATATAATGAGCTCAGTCTCTACATTAATTGCCACTTAGATCTACTCCTCATTTTGTTCACATCTCTGTCCTCCCCTGTACAGTTATTATTGTGAGTGCTCAGGAAGTCTCCAACCATCTAGCAGCTGTGTAATTTGAGTATAAGTGTTATTGCATTTTGTTCTTGTACTGTATAGCATAAGGTGTTAATTCGTAGGCCTAGTGAGGTTTTTGTAATTCATGTGTTTTGGGTATCAGCCCTTATTAATAATAATTTGTATCTGTAATAGTATATCTTGCATTCACTGAGTATTATCTGGTATCTCATTTTATCAGGGCTGACTTAGATAAATTTACTCTTGCTAATTTCCTGTTAATAGAGGCTATTGCAGTTAACCATATATTTAACCTGTTTTTTGCCATTACATTATCCTTATGAGTCCTGAATGTTTTGTTGTTAGTTTGAGCATTAAACTTTAACTTGTAATTTTACCTAACTCTTTTGTTTTGAACCTGGAACTTTACGGGACAGTAGTGATTTTTAGTATTCTCACTAAAAGTGTACATTATCTTTCTCTGTTCCGTAACATAAATTTGGCGACCTCTTATCAGGATATTCAGGATATTATCATAAGGATATTGCTTGATATTTTGTGACTGTGATTTATTCATGATGTCTGCTATTACTACACTTGATGAAGCCAAAGATTTTTTGTCAAATGTGCAAACAGTGTGTGATATAGAAAACAGAACAAAGAATGAACTTAAGCTTGTTGCTCAACAATTGGGAATTGTTGTTCGCTCTCATCATTCTAAAGATCAAATTGTTGACATGATTAATGAAAGCTTGTTTAATGTAACTCCTCCAAATGAGCAAACGCAGATTGAATTAGCTAAGTTACAGCTAGCCCTGCAGGAGGCCCGTGCTAAGGAGGCTGAGGCACAAGTTGAACTTGCTAGGATTCAGGCAGACCATGAGTATCGAATGAAACAATGTGGAACTGGATCATCTAGCTCTGATGATTTTGATGTGGCTAAAAATGTTAAACTTGTCCCTTCTTTTAATGAATCTGATTTAACAAAGTATTTTCAGTTGTTTGAGAGGGTAGCTACAGGTTTTAATTGGCCCAAGGAGTATTGGCCAGTACTCCTTCAAACTGTTCTCACCGGTAAAGCTCAAGTAACTTATGCATCTTTGCCTCAGGATCAATCTGATAATTATGATGAAGTTAAGAGCTTGATTCTTAAGGCCTATGAGCTTGTTCCTGAAGCCTATAGAGTAAAATTTAGGACAACTTATAAGCAAGATAAGCAATCCCATGTTGAGTATGCAAAAATCAAAGAAGATATGTTAGAGCAGTGGTTAAATTCTAAGAATGTGGATTCTGATTTTGACAAATTTAAGCAGATGATTTTGCTGGAGGACTTCAAAAGGTGTATTAGTAAAGATGTAAGCCTATATCTTGATGAGAAAAGAATAGATAATTTGTCTGATGCTGCAGTTTTAGCTGATGAATATGTTCTCACTCACAAGAGATATTCTAAAGAAATGAGGAAAGCTGAGAGTAAGTACGTTGCCTCTACTCAGAGTACAGGTAACAGGAAAGAGAATAAAGATGATGTTTCTCAGGAAGTAAATACCAGCTTCACCTCTAGATTTCAGAAAAGTAAATGTACTTATTGTAGTAAGCTTGGTCATACTACGGAGAAATGTTTCAGGAGACAGCGTGATGTGAACAAAAAAGAGTCTTTAAATATTCAGTCAATTGGTCTAGTGTCCACCCTTGAGAGCTCCCAGAATTCTTTAACTGAGTTAACTGAACCTGCTTTGAGGGGTAAATTAAATTTTCATGATGGAGCTCCTCTTTTCAGCAGTGACGTGGGTGACACTCTCAAGAGTTCATGTGCTAATTTCCTGTCTGAAGGTTTTGTCAGTCCTCTGGACAGTAATAACAGGAAATCAGTTAAAATATATCGTGATACAGGTGCTTGCCAATCCCTTATGCTGACCAGTGTTCTAGGCTCTAATGTTAATTCCTCTGCTGAAACTGTAATCTTACAAGGTGTAGGGAATAATTACTTCTCTGTCCCTCTGTGCAGAGTGAATTTAGAGTCTGGTTTTGTTAATGGTTCCGTTATGGTTGGGTTGGTTGAGACACTCCCAATGTCAGGTGTAACTTTCTTACTTGGAAATGATATTGGTGAAAGTCAAGTGTGTCCAGCTCCTCGGTTGTCTAGTGAGCCAGTGGCTGCGGCCCAGGATTGTGATGTCCCTGATGTGTTCCCTGCATGTGCTGTCACTAGGGCTAAGTCTAAAGTTACTGGTGACTTAGAGGATAATGATGATGATGATGTTATCCTAGCGGACACTTTTCTTGCTAATTTGGACCACTCACCAGATGAGGCAGTACCCCGTAGTGTTGATAATTTGTCTCGTCAAGAGTTGGTTGAGTTGCAGGTTGCTGACCCTGAGTTGAAAGGTCTAGCTAACTCTGCTTGCAGTGAGGAAGAGTCAGCCGGTGCTTCTACTTGTTATTATATAAAGTCAGGAGTACTTATGAGGAAGTGGAGACCCCCAACAGCATCAGCCGACTGTGAATGGGAGGTTGTACATCAAGTTGTCATCCCTCGTGTTTGTAGGCAGGATATCATTAGAGTGGCTCATGATTCCAGTTTGGCAGGACACCTTGGAGTGAGGAAGACTGTGGCACGCATTTTGAAACACTTCTACTGGTCAGGTATCTTCAGGGATGTTTCCTGGTATTGTAAGTCTTGTCACACCTGTCAAGTTGTGGGGAAGTGTAATCAGACCGAAAAGGTTGCACCTCTAGTTCCCATTCCTCCTTTTGAGGCGCCTTTCACCCCTGTATTGGTGGATGTTGTGGGCCCTCTTCCTAAGACTTCTTCAGGATTTTCTTATGTGTTGACCCTGATTGATATGGCTACTCGTTATCCTGAAGCCATTCCACTTAGAAATATCTCAGCAAAGAACGTGGTTAAGGAAATGCTAGGGTTCTTCACAAAGTTTGGTCTGCCAAAGGAGGTACAGTCAGACAGGGGAAGTAATTTCATGTCAAATGTTTTCAAGCAGTCTCTGAAAGAGTTGGGCATCACCCAGATCACGTCTTCAGCTTACCATCCCCAGACCCAAGGAGCGTTGGAGAGATATCATCAAACACTGAAATCGATGCTCAAGAAATACTGTTTGGAACATCAGAAAGACTGGGATAAAGGTCTTCCATTCGTTGTATTTGCCGCAAGAGAATCTCCAAATGAATCACTGGGCTTCTCACCCTTTGAACTACTGTTTGGCCATGAAGTAAGAGGACCCCTTAAGCTACTCAAGGAATGCTGGCTGTCAGAGGAAGATGACGTCAACCTGCTGGAGTATGTGATGAAGTTCAAAGAACGGTTGTCCACTGCTTTACAGCTGGCGAGAGAGAATTTAGGAGCTGCTCAGGAGAAGATTAAGACTTGGTATGATAAGAAGTCCAGGTTACGCCACTTTCAGCCAGGAGATCAGGTTTTGATTCTGCTACCAGTGCATGGGCAACCTCTTCAAGCCAAGTTTAGTGGTCCTTATTTCGTGGAAAAGAAACTCGGTGATGTCAACTATGTCATCGCCACACCAGATCGTAGAAAGAACAAGCAACTTTGTCACATCAACATGATAAATTTATATCACAGGCGGGACGAAAATAACCCAGTCTGCACTGTAGCTGTTCCACCCGAGTCTGCAAGTGAAGCTCTCCCATGCAGTATGAGCCTGAGTGATAATTTGGGGAAGAATCCTGATATCATGAATGATCTCCAGACTAAGCTTTCTCATCTAACTCCCGAGGAAAGGCAGGAGTTTTCGGCATTACTGCAGGAGTACCCGCAAGTGTTCCGTGCCACTCCATGAAGAACCACTGTGTTGATGCATGATGTCGATGTTGGAGACGCAAAGCCAATTAAACTGCCTCCTTACCGTGTGAACCCAGTGAAAGTTCCTCTCATCCAGAAGGAGCTTGACTACCTGTTGGACCACAAGATGATTGAGCCCTGTCAGAGCGAGTGGAGTTCTCCTGTCACTTTAATCCCTAAGCCAGGTGGGTCACAGCAGCTTTGCATCGACTACAGACGTGTTAATCAGATAACCAAAACAGACACTTACCCTCTCCCTCGTGTGGAAGATTGCGTAGACAAGATCGGAAAGGCTAGGTACATAAGTAAGGTTGATTTGTTAAAGCGATACTGGCAAGTACCTATGACTGAACGTGCTAGGGAGATCTCATGTTTTGTAACACTAGGAAAGACTTTTGCGTTTTCTGTAATGCCATATGGTATGAAGAATGCACCAGCCACATTTCAGAAGCTCATGAATGTTGTAACAGAGGGTTTGGCAAGGTGTGTTGTTTATATTGATGATGTATTAATCTTCAGTGACAACTGGAAAGATCACCTATGCCATGTCAGCAAATTTCTTGAGCGTTTGGTTCCGGCTAATCTTGTAGCTAATTTATCAAAGTGTGAGTTTGGTCAAGCTAAAGTTCAGTACCTTGGGTACGTAATTGGTGATGGACATGTTGCACCACCAGGAGCTAAGGTTCAGGTTATAAGTGATCTTCCCAGACCTAAAAGTAGGAAAGAGCTACAAAGATTTTTGGGAATGGTAGGTTATTACAGGAGATTTGTTCTTAACTTTTCAATTCTTGTATCACCACTTACAGACCTACTGAAAAAGGGAGTTGAATTTGTATGGACCGATAACTGTGAATCCTCTTTCAACAAACTTAAAGCTATCCTATTAAGTCAGCCAGTGCTCGCTACTCCAAATTTTGCTAAGCCTTTTAAGATGGCTGTTGATGCAAGTGATACAGGAGCTGGGGCTGTTTTGCTGCAAGAGGATGATCAGGGTATTGAACACCCTGTATCTTATTACAGTAAGAAGTTCACTCCACCTCAAAAGAACTACTCAACTATTGAGAAAGAGCTTTTGGCCTTGATTTTGGGTTTACAGCATTTTTTATTTTATTTGTGTTCTGGTTTTGACCCCATAGTCATTTATACCGATCATAACCCACTGAAATTCCTTAGTAAGTTTAAAGATAAAAATCAGAGATTGACAAGATGGAGTCTACTTCTTCAGGAGTATTCATTAGACATACAACATGTCAAGGGGAAAGAAAATGTTATTGCAGATTGCTTATCTAGACTTTAGACAGATTGTTTTAGAGTAATAAGAAATTTCCTTTGTAAATTTCTTTTTCTTTGTGGGGAGGGGTTACATAGCCTATGATTTCATCATCTTTTGTGTAATTCTAACGTACAGTATGCTGCATGTTTCATCACGAGCGTGTTCTACCTCACTTCCCCCCCTCCTCCCTTATAGTAGAGTAAGTCGTTTTTTCTGTTGTTCAGAGCAGGATTGTCAACTCTTTGTCCCCATAGCTTCATTTACGCGTCCTTCTTACAAGTTGTATCAAGCTCTGCCAACCCCTGTATAATGAGCTCAGTCTCTACATTAATTGCCACTTAGATCTACTCCTCATTTTGTTCACATCTCTGTCCTCCCCTGTACAGTTATTATTGTGAGTGCTCAGGAAGTCTCCAACCATCTAGCAGCTGTGTAATTTGAGTATAAGTGTTATTGCATTTTGTTCTTGTACTGTATAGCATAAGGTGTTAATTCGTAGGCCTAGTGAGGTTTTTGTAATTCATGTGTTTTGGGTATCAGCCCTTATTAATAATAATTTGTATCTGTAATAATATATCTTGCATTCACTGAGTATTATCTGGTATCTCATTTTATCAGGGCTGACTTAGATAAATTTACTCTTGCTAATTTCGTGTTAATAGAGGCTATTGCAGTTAACCATATATTTAACCTGTTTTTTGCCATTACATTATCCTTATGAGTCCTGAATGTTTTGTTGTTAGTTTGAGCATTAAACTTTAACTTGTAATTTTACCTCTTTTGTTTTGAACCTGGAACTTTACGGGACAGTAGTGATTTTTAGTATTCTCATTTAAATTGTACATTATCTTTCTCTGTTCCGTAACAATATATATATATATATATATATATATATATATATATATATATATATATATATATATATATATATATATATATATATATATATGAAAAACCCAGCAGAAGAGGGGTCTAACCACCAAAGACCATCATTTTGAGTTATGCGCAGGAGTCGGTTCAGCAGGCCTAACTGTAATGGAAAATCAGTCATTTTAAGGGAAAATGGTTGGTATGTCCACAGGCTCTAAGGGTTACTATTCCCTGTCTTGCCAACTGGTTAACTCGAAGGCTAGCTGTAACAGGGGTGTAAGTGACAGGCCAATCAAAGAGCATTTTACGGGCGCTTTGTTTACAGTCTTCGCACTCCGCCAATCGCGTCCGCCGTTCTTCGTAATGTGGGGTAGTCATGCAGCCATAGTCAAGAAGAGAAGACGCTCTTTGTCGTTCCTCCTGTTTTGAGTGGTTATATTCCTAAAGTGCACATCATAATGGCATCCAGTTCATTGGAAAGTGATGATGAATGTCCAGTGAAGATAGCAAAGCGCCAGAGGAGGCCAGAGACGTGGAAAGAAAACGTAAGGAAAAGGAAAAGAGGAGTACGTGAGTAAGAGGAATAAAGTTGTACCAGCATGTTTGGTTCGACCACCTTGTGGGTGTAGTGCAAAATGCTTTGACAAAGTAGAACCAGAAAATTTAAACTAGATTTTTGGAAAGCACTGGGGATTGAAAGATCATATGCACAATCTAGTTACCAGGCCAGTCGTGTGGAAGTGATTGACGTCAAGAGAAGTAGAGTGAAAAACAAAGTAAAAGGAAAAATACTCTGTTGTACAGTGGATTGGTGCAGAATGAGTGTATCCAGGTATGTCAATTGGCGTTTTTGAAGATCCACAGCATTTTGCAAGAAACGTGTGAGCAATGTCCTGCTAAAACTGAAAAAATATGGCACTGGCACACTTGGAAAAGACCAAAGAGGGAGGCATGAATCAAAGAATAAAACCCCGGAAGACAAGTTGAATGTAGTAAGGGAGTTCATACGTTCTCTGCCCACATGCTCCTCTCATTATTCACGAGCTAAAAGTCCTCATCGTGTCTATCTTCCATCTGGTTCCAGTGTTGCATCACTGTATGATTCCTTCTTGTTAAAACTAGATTCTGAAGGAAATGCAGACCTGAAAGTATCTCTGTTTATGTTTACCAAGGTTTTCAAGAATGAGTTTAACACAGGTGTTCAACCTCCCAGATCAGACACGTGTAACTTTTTTTTTGCTTACAAGGTACTGATTAAGAAGTTGAAAGAAGGTGCAAATGATGATAAGTGAATTGAAAATTAAAAGAGTGCACCATTTAGCTTATGCGAAGGTCTCTCATATTATCATGAAAGCCTTGCAGAAAGACTCAAACCCTAGAAGAGCAGTTATTTCCATCGATATGCAACAGACCCTAACAAGTCCTAAACTCACATCATGTGTTCAGTATTACAAGAGGAAGCTGTGGACCTATAACTTTTGTGTTCATGACATAAAAAGTGGTGACAATTATTTCTATGTTTGGAATGAGACTTAGGCCAAGCGTGGTTCCATAGAAATTTGGTCTTGTCTGCACCATTATGTGGAGAACAGTGTGAGTAACAGTGTTCGCAAGTTGGTAATTTAGTGACAAGTGTGGTGGTCAGAATAAAAACATGGATGTAGTGCTACTTTAACTACGTTGGATCCATGCTCAGAAGTTTACTACAGTTGAACATTATTTTGTGGAACCAGGTCATTCCTACTTACCTTGTGACCGTGATTTTGGCAACCAGGAACTGAAACTGAAAGACAATGAAGTTTACACAACTGAACACTACATACAGTTCATGATGCGTGCCTGTAGAACCACTTATCCCTTCAATGTAGTACCCATGAACAAGGACTTATTCCTGGACTTCCAAGTACTCCGGGGTTGTGTCAGCAAGACGGCACAGAAAGGATGTGGCTTCAAAGATGCTAAGATTTTCATACTGTGTGTGTGTGTGTGTGTGTGTGTGTGTGTGTGTGTGTGTGTAGGAAATCTTACTAAATGAAAGGGCAATAAATTGTAAGTCAATTTACTTTTCAAAAGTGTGAATGAATACCTGTTTATTATATCAGTGTGTTTTTTCATGTACTTGAGAATATATGTACACTTGTAACTGTGTACGTGTATATGTATGCATAAACTGTGTGTATCTGTTTTCATA
>NC_136988.1:9803592-9811092 GCF_032717465.1 Coenobita brevimanus | reverse complement strand
CCATCGAGCAGTGTTACAAACACTTCAGTCCACGGAAAAGGAAACGAACTTATTCCGACGTCTGTACATATCTATGATATATTTGAAAAATTGTGGGCCACACAAAACTATTGGGGGATTTCTAATACAAGTTAAAAACAACATTTGTGAAATACAAATAAGTAAACTGGACACTGAGTCGGCCTAAGAAGTGACGATGGAGTATCCAGAAGGTTTCGGTCAGTGATAATGGATAATACTCCTCGTATATCTTTGCAAAAAGACACCAGTTATGTAAAATTGTAATAGAAAATGGTAAATGAATGGCAAAGTACTTATGAACTTCAAAATTGTAGGAAGCAGTTTGTTAGTTACGATAATAAGAAATTCTAAACTAGAAGAACTATCGCTTATGGACAGTCAGGAATAAGCTGCAGAGTTTAACCCGCCCCGTCCCGTCGACATATGGGTACGTTGCAACGATTTGCATTTGCTAGTTCCGGCGACGTACTGGTACGTCGTGCAATTGCAATGTGCATAATTTCGACAATTTTCAAAATTCGCAATTGATTTGCAGTACGTACCCTTGCATGACCTTTCCCTACCTGCCACCAGGCGGGGACACTCGGCGACCCCGCGTGACCCGCGCTAGCCCACCACTCGTCCACTCACCTGGTAGCCACGGTCCTGCTCAGACATGGCTAAGAGAGGTCTCTCAGACAGCGAAATTCAAGTCGCCCTGGACACCTTTATCGGCGACAGTGATTCCCCACTGGACGACGAGGATATGGACAAGGATTATGTGCAGCCAGAGGAGGAAGAAACCACCAGCAGTGACAAGGAAGTTCCGTCTCCCAGGAATCAGCAGTACGTGACTTACCATGCTGCTAGAGAGGGGCAGCAGGCAAAGAAGGCACGTGCAATATCCTATCCCTATCCCCAATGTGATTTGGAACCAGAATTCGAGGACGAGGACGAGGATGAGGACGATGACGGAGCCGTGGGACATGCTGCCACGTGGTATCGACGTGAGGTGATAACACATCGTGGCCCAGAGCGCACATCACGTCATATGAGCAGGTATGGGCCTAGTATTTTGTTTGGGGAGTTAGGAAGTCAAGTGGAGGGAGTGGGGAGTGAAAGGGAAAGTCCAGGGAGGATTAGGGAAAGTGAGAGTGACGTGAGTGAGTCATTGCTCTCCCTACGTAGTGTGAGGCGGCGTAGTCGATCACGTGGGCCAGTGTGGGTGCGTTCCTTATCACGTGGGGTTGTGAGAAAGGGGGAAGGTGGGGAGGAACCACTCCAAAGCACATCTGATGCTCCCCAATATCCCCTAACACGTGGTCGAGCTAGGGTGCATGAGAGAGCACGTGGTGTTGTCATGGAGGGGGAAGGTGGGGAGGAACCACTCCCCAGCACGTCTTCTGCTCCCCAATATTCCCCTATTTCATCCCCACAGCCCCATAATGTTCCTCAAGGCCGTAAGGGTAAAGGAAAGGGAAAGGGTAAAGGCAGAGGGAAGAGGAGTGACAGTAGGGAAGCCCTCCACACTCCTTCTCCCCCACCGCCCCATCCAGGATCTCCTCCCCACCCAGACGAAGGCAGTGATGGGGATGATAGGGACGAGGGATTTGTGTCGTGGAATTGGGAGGATGGGAGTGATTTTTCTCCCCTCATTCACCCCTTCACTGAGCAGGGGCGATCTGGCTGCATTGCTCCAGGAATTCACCATAATTCCACCAGGTTGGATTTTTTCCACCTGTTTTTCAGTGAGGCATTTGTTGATCAGATTGTATACCAAACCAACCTGTTTGCAAGCGCCCAGCGCCTAGAGGGTGAAAGACTGGGAACAAGGAGTAGGCATTCTATCATCTATGATTACCCTGTCTCCCTTCCAGAAATGTTCTTATTTTTTGCCCTAGTCCTTTTGATGGGTATTATACGAAAGAATAGAATTCCTGCTTACTGGACTAGGGACCCTGTTATGTTTACCCCAATATTTGATCAAGTGATGAGCCGTAATCGGTTTCAACAAATTCTAAGTCGCCTCCATTTCTATGATGCTCATGACCCTGCAAATGCAAACAACACTGATAAAATGAGGCGAATTAGGTTGGTCTTTGATCACCTCAGGCAAACCTTTCGTTCCTCATTCTATCCCTATAGAGACTTCGTCATAGACGAGAGTCTCGTGTTGTGGAGAGGCAATATTTCATTCAGACAGTATATACCCAGCAAAAGGCACCGTTTTGGGTTCAAGATCTTTGTTATGTGCTACTGTAGGACTGGATACGTGCAAGACATAGTCTTCTACACCGGTGCACAGACAGACATAATAGAAGATCGAAGTATTGGACTGTCGGGAGCAGTGGTAAAGACGATGATAGAAGACTACCTTCATCGTGGTCACTCTCGCTCGTTATCTTCACACTCATGAAACGGGAGTCTGTGGAACCGTAAAGGTGAATCGGAGTCACATGGCCAAGGTAGGACGGAAACTTGCAAGGAATGAGGTTGTCTTCTTCAAAGCCAACAACATCCTTGCAACAATGTGGAACCACAACAGAGAAGTAAGCCTCTTGTCCACGGTTCACCGCCCCTTGATGCACAGTACTGATTCCGTAGATTACCGTAGCGAGAACAGGCGTCGTGTTTGGAAACCTGAGTGTGTCATGGATTACAATATAAACATGCGCCTGGTGGACCAGTCAGACTCCATGATATCGACGGAAGAGTGGGCCAGGACCACGATGAAGTGATTTAAGAAACTGTTCTTTCACTTGCTAGATATCACTGCTCTGAATTGCCACCACCTTCACGCCATGACAACAGGAGTTCAGGAAACATTTGAAGGGTTTGTGAGGGAGCTCACAAGAGAAATCTTTGCAAGGTATGCTGTTGAAAGGCCCCAGCATCGTACCCGCACTGCCCCTATTGCACAAACTCCCCTGAGAATATCCGGCCGCCATTTCCCCACTCCTATCCCTCCCCAGCCAAACAGACCTAGGCCCCAACGCAGGTGTCACGTGTGCAGTAATTCCCAGGTGAGACTCACGACACAGAGGAAGGACACCCGCTATGAGTGCGTGCAGTGTGACGTGGGTCTCTGTATTCACCCATGTTTTAGTGAATATCACATGTTGATGCAATTTTAGTATGGAGTGAATGCGAAAGGACCCAGAAATTGTGAGGTAAATGCGACAGACAGACGCTCAGTGAAATTATCAGTCATGTTGATCTCCAAATATTAGTATAAAGTGCATACGGGTAGAACATAAGTGCAATCATTGTATGTAAGAATATAAATCTGCCCTAAGTTGAAAGTTACATAGCGAGGGTTTTATGATGCGATATTCTGTCGCTCAGTGCAATAAATACGGCCCGTAATTATATAATTATTATTACTGGAAATTCTTACGGGTATAATATAAGTTCAAATTATTGTAAGTGCTGAAATATATTCTAAGTCAAATATTCATAGCGTGTGTATAGAGATGTGATTTTCTGACGCTCAGCTGAATGAATAAGGCACGTATTAGTGAAAATAAAAGTCAGCAAGTGGTAAAGTGTGTAATATATGTGAAGAATTAGTATATAAGTGTGTGAGTATTACGTTGGTCGAAACATTCATTGCGAGGGTATTTTCATGCGATATTCTCACGCTCACTTGAATAAATAATGCCAGTAAGTATGTACAGTGCATTATAGGGGTGTAAACGTGTGTAATGTAAGTGGGAAATTATAATTGGAGTGAATAAATAAAGTAGTTGATGAAACACGAGTGTTTGAGATCGTGGTTGCTACATGAATATGCGCTAGCATATCGCTAAATGCCCTCGTAATGAATGAAAATAATTGAAAACCTTTACAGTGGTGGAGGAAAGGTTCTATGTAAAGGGGAAAATAATTGGAAAGTGATAAAACAATTTGGTATGTTGAAATACGAGTCATAGCGAGTGCGCTTACTAGGCTGATGTGCGCTACACTTATGCTGCACGTCATCATAATGAATGAAAACATCTGAAAACACTTACAAACAGTTGTAATTGGTAAAATGTCATTGAAACAGAAGTATACAAGTAGAAAAAATGATAGGTTGACTCATACCAGACACTTAGCATATAGCATGTTACGACTCGGACCAAACTCGCTATGCTCGCGCGATGGTACAATGCTTATTTTTCATATATATGTGTCTGAAATCCATTATATTGTTACTGTTATTGTTTATTAGTTCAAATTCAATAAATATAGAGGTGTTGTGTGTTGTTTCTCCCATTATTCCTTACCATAGAAAACGTAAGCGCATATCCTGCCCATTACAGAACACCACACCTGCCTGGGGGGACCGCACCTGTACGGACCACTTCTAGACTGCGGGATCCACTTTCTTTGTGATTTTCCTTCGTTTCTCGACCTAAGCGGAAGTTTTAGCAAAAAAAAATTTTTCCAAAAAGGCTCGGGACTGGGGGATGTCAAAGGTGCGGAAAACCTCGGGACGTGACGGTTTAATTCTAATGTGGTAGCAGGCAATTATTTTTGGTAGCATAAGAAAAAAAGAAAAGGCCTTCAGTAAACAATGAAAATCTGTCATTTTTATTTATTAAATATTTACCATTAGACTACTAGCGAATATTTAAAAGTCATTTATTTCCGTTTTTGTTGTCTCCATGGACGATGACAGAAAGCAGGAATGCAGCGTAAAGTTAGTACTCTATTTTAAATGGCTCGATCAACAAACACGTATGAAGACAGCTTTTACTTACAAACATGCAGCTGTTGCACTGCTTTTGGACATTTTCCCACTAAGAAAAATCTGTGGAAAAATTAGTATAAGCCTGAGAACTATCAGTGGATGAAATATAAAAGAACCTCATAAATTTACTGAGAGTCAGAGTTCCATGGTGAATACAAACTTGTGTCACAGTCTAGTATCCTCGGTGCCTGAACGACTGGCAAGAGTAATAAAATGCAATAAACATATCAATGAGTTCAAAACTTCCAAATCAGCATTTTTAGTTAGACAGAACAAAGCTATTTATTTAAAATGAAAGATATTCCAGATTTAAAAGATCGAACAAGTATGTGCTTTTGCATTGCACGAGTTTGTAAGCCCATGTTTTAGTCCTCTTCACTGCCTAGTGTAAGAGAAAAAGGAATGATCTGTTATACCTAATGATTTTGCATCAATAGGGAATAAAGTAGTTAATTACATTTATTATATGCTAGGGGGTGGCAGGGAATAAAAGGCAGAAAAGGTCTTTCTGCAGCTTCGGGTAGGGTATCCGTACTAAGAATAATTTAATCTTTGCGGCATCCTTATTGTTCCTATATCATCACCATAGCATTTGAAAAGCAAGTAGCGTATTGCATTCACAAGAATTTTCCTAGGTTGGCCTTCAAAACTAGGTAGTCAGTTTTTGAAATCCTGGGACGTAAACATGAGCACGGGCATATACTGTGCACCACGCATGTAGTAATACATTACACATTCAAATCAGGAAACCATATGTTACAGGTTAGCTTCTGAATATATCATTTCCTCATGTTACTCATTTCTCATAATTCTAAGCGTGATGCACTACGTCTTTTTTTTTTTTCCTCTTCGATATGACGTGATGAAGTTCAGAATTTTTTAACTTGAATTTCAATAAGATTTCATTGAACGCATGGCAGTGCAGGGTGCCTGAAGCAATCTGAATCGCTGCCATCACTTCTTGGGGCAAGGCTAGCATTACGGTACGGTACGGTACGGTTGATATTTAGTCAGAAAGTACAGTACGGAATTACGGTATGATATTTTCTTTGAAGTATGGTAGGCTACGATTTAGGTAGAAACATGAGTAAAATTCCGTACCGTACCATACCCCAGGCTTACTGGTAGTGGACAAGGGCCCATGGGAAGTGGACGTGTATATATAGTCTCAACCCCGGGCAGGAGTGTGAGGCATCAGTGAGCGACTGATCTGAGGCAGGCAGGGTCACTTTAATGTTACTTCTGGAGTATAGTGGTCCTGTCCGTCGGTCGGTGATTGCACCTCCGAACTGCGTAGGGGATTTTTACCTGAGCGTGTGGTTGGTCGATTCGCAAGTCTTGTGATGTCTATATGTTCTGATGTGCCCAGTTTGAGCAAAATTTTAGTTGAAGTTGCATTGTACCTGGCACCTGAATAAGCATAAAGTTGCCGGCTCCTGCCCTTATTTTCTGCTAGATAACAACTTGCACCAAAAATTTGCAGCCACTGCCAAAATGCTCATGAATTCCGAACCCTTCATTGCCATTTACGTATTTTGGTTATTTCGATGGTCGCAATTGTGCGAAGTGGCAGCGAATGCAAAGGAGGAAACCATAATTATCCCAATTATTGTCACTACACTGTTTTGCATCAATTTTTATAATTGCCATATGCCATATTCTGTATGGAATCACGTGATAATGACTACAAACAAGCCAACAATATATTCATTCCTCCTCCATTTGTACAGGTCAAATACATACCAACCCTATTGACAGCTTATTGTGTATGACGGCCGACGTTACCACTAACATTGATGCAAAACAGTATGGTCAACAATAACTGGAACAACTGCAAATTCCATGTCGCGCATTTGTTGCCGCTTCACAAATTGAGACTGTTGAAATAACCAGAATACGTGAATGGCAATGAAGGCAATGGATTCTGTGCACATTTAGTCAGTGAATTACCAACTCTGAATGCTAAATTCTAGTCTAGCAGAAAATTAGTGCGGAATCTGGCAGTCCTATGTTTGTTCAAATGCCATGTACAAATCAACTTTGTCTAAAATTCTGCTTAAAGTGGCCGCATCAGGACACATAGATGACATCACATGATTTGCGAAGCATCGAATCATACGCTCAGGTAAAAATCCCGTACGCAGTTCGGACATCAATGACCAACCGACAGATGGGACCACTATACTCCAGGTGTACCACTTTATCTACTATTGCACGTTATTGGTAAGATGATCATGATATTCATGATATACTTTTGCTTCAATGTAAATTAGGTAGACTAAGAAATAAAATTCCGTTATAAGGGGCAACAATAATGTATGGGCTTCAGTCGTTTGTAAGCCTGTGATCCTCGTAGCCTAAGTATTTACCAAAAGCATTCTCATGCTTTTTTCCTCATCAATATTGTGGCTTTTAATACTCAGAGCCAGGGAGTCTTTTTTCTAGTGTTATTTTGGCTAAGACTAGACAATTATTTAACCTGCCCCATCCTGACCACTTTTCCACCACTGACTACCCCCAATCCCGACCCTTTTTGGAAAATAGTTTTTTTGACCCAAACCTCCACTTTTGGTGAGAAACATCGAAAAATCGTAGAGAAATCGCTCACCTGAGGTTTAAAATACTCGATACAGGTAGGAGTACCTCCTCACCTTACTGTGTTTTCTATCAGGCTGGCTCCAAAGAAAACGAGTTCTATGGGAGTGAAACCATTCCACACCACTCATAAACGGTATTTATTTATTTATTTGGTACGAATTTATATG
>NC_136988.1:9771092-9798592 GCF_032717465.1 Coenobita brevimanus | reverse complement strand
CTAATGTTAATCCTTCAACCCGAGTACGTATTTTTTATTCCACGAGTATTCTTGCTGTCTTCCTTCATTTTAGATATTAGCATCTCTTATAATCCTCGTAGCCTGACTAAAGTCTTTAATATTCATCTCATGGATAAACGCTGGATAAAATAGGATAAAGAGAAGTGAATATGCCTTCTGTGGTCAGGGCAAGTCGTAGGTGCCTGCCAACCAGTAGCATCATTACCATCATATTGACCCTAATCATTATTAACAGCATTAGCATCATCATTACCATCATCTTTATCCTAATCACTATAACACCATTATCATCATCATTAGAAACCAAAACTAGAAGAACGAAAAGAAAAAATAATGGAAAGCAACAATAACAGCAACAGAATCTATTCTTACTTAACACTAAACCCTTCGAAACTGTCTGTTCCATTTCACAGGCGAAACCATCCAAGTATCTGGACGCCAAATCGATAACATGTTAGTAGGAGGCGCGGGAAAAAAGCAGAGAATATGTGTGTGTGTGTGTGTGTGTGTGTGGGTGGGTGTGGCTGTGGGTGTGGGTGTGGGTGTGTGTGTGAAGTGTGGGATAAAGGGAAAGAGATAATGAATGTTTAAAAGACAGAGAGGGGGTGTGTTTGTTGTGAGTCGGTGTTCGATACACTGGTGTTTATAACGTTTGAAATACAATGAGACATACATTGTAACGCAAATCAAAGGTTATAAAACGCCGTGAAAATCAAAGTCTTCTGGGTTATTCGTTTAGGTGACCTGCTTTCGTTTTTTTAAGGAGTCTACAAATGATATATTTTTACTTGTTCCGACACAATGCACACAAAGGAGTACACAGGAAAACAGACAACAACAGATCTAATGGTCCTTTAGAGGCTGATTGTTGCAAATACTATGACTATGATATCTATCACTAAGAGCTATAGATTAGGATAACAAGGCAAAAAGGAATCCCACACCCACCCACCAAACCCTCCAACCTATTCCGGCAGGAAAGGTAAGAAGGACCACCATGTAGCACAGAAAAACAACATGGAAATATCATAAGAAAGACTAAAAAGAAAGAAAAATGTATATATGTCCTTAGTTAACCTGTAAGGAAAATTTATCATCTTAGAAACTGCTGCTGTGTTTTCCCTGATCTTAAAGAGGAAACGTCAATTAGCCGACTTTCAGTCCATCATATTTTTATGCGATGCGTCTCTCTCTCTCTCTCTCTCTCTCTCTCTCTTTCCCACCCACACACTCTGACAACAAAGGGAGGAAAATACTGCGAGAAAACTAATATGTCACATATATTCATATTAAAGCCTCATGTCTGCTCATTTCGTGCCATGACCTTTTGAGACTTTTTTCTCTGTATATACAGTATCTGGGATTGCTTGGCGGTCTGCTGTCTAGGTTTAATGTTTGAGATCAACTTGTCTGTCTGCCTGTTTATCGACTGGGTGTGTTGGTCTCTTTGTTCGCTGTTTGGATGTATCTTTTTCTCGTCTGTGTCAGATTGTCTCTCGTGTTTTTGGTGTCTGGGTTGCGCCACTGTGTGTTGGTGTTTCGGGGTGCTGTTTGTTTACCTGCATCATTTCCTTTCTCCCTGTTTTACTCGTATGCCTGCCATTTCATCTGATGCCTGTATCATCATGTCTTTCTTTCAAGGTCATTATTGTGTTCATGCATGTCAGTGTTTTCTAATTTTTTGTCTTTTTCTTTCTGTCTTTCAGTTTGTTGTCTTCTTTTTATCTGTTGTTTGCTTTCCTCTTCTGGCTGCCAACCACTCGTGTTTCTGTTTGGTTTTCTCTACCTACGTTTCTGTGTGTCTGTGTATCTGTTCATATCTGTCTGTCATGTGTTTTGACGGTATGTTGTCTTTGTCTGCCTGTCTTCATACTATGGAGTTCTTTTGTCTCTATCTGACGTCTTTGCTTGCTATATCTCATTAATATTGTCTGGATTTGCTTTCTGCCAGGCTTTCTATCTGAGTTCTTTTTCTCCGTTTGTCTGTGTTCTTCATTTTCTTGTTTTTTAAATATCCCCCGCCATTAGAAGGCGCAACGGTAATAATTTTCCCTGCCTGTGTGTGTGTGTGTGTGTGTGTGTGTGTGTGTGTGTGTCTGTGTGTGTATCTGTTCCCATTATATCTCATGAAAGGCTTGAGCTATCAACATGAAACCTTCAGGGTAGCAACATATCGCAAAAATCTTGGACGGGATCGAAAATGGGCACTCGGTGTCAAGGTCAAGGTTTCCAAAATGGCTGCCAAAGATCAATTAATTTATATCGTCAATCTTTAGCACCATTATATATTATGAACAACTTGAACTATCAACATGAAACCCTATGGGTATGAAGATATGGTCTAAATCTTGGACTTAGCGAACAGCACATTCTGGTAGGCGATTAGCATTCGGCTCCCGAAAGCTTTTCTTTCATTTATGTATTTTTTTTTTCTTTTTGCCTGCTGTCTGGGTCTAATCTCAGTTGTCTGTCTGTCTATCTGCCTGTCTCTCTCCTTCATTTGTCTGTCTGTTTCTGTGCCTGCTTTCTGGCTTTCCTGCTTGTCTCTGCCTGTTGTCTTCCTGCCAGTCAGCTATGCCACTCGCTCTCTGTCGGCTGTATATATCTGTCTGTCTCAGCCTGTCTGGTTTCTATGTCTGTCGGCGTGCCTTTCATTCTGTTTGCTATCAGTAGCAACTTGTATGGAATTTAGATCTGATTAAATCTTTTACTCGTCTGTTATTTCGCCGGCGTTTAAAACATTAGCCTGCCGACTTGTTTCTGTCTATATAACTATGTCTCGGCCTGCTTCCTGTGTGGCTGCAGTCCACGTGTCTGCTGTCTGATTCTGTTTTGTCAGTTTACCTGTCTGTCAGCATTACTCTTTACTGGTATTATTATCGGGCGCCTTTAGAAGGCGAATCAATAATGTTTTTACCTGCCTTTGTGTGTGTGTGTGTGTGTGTGTGTGTGTGTGTGTGTGTGTGTGTGTGTGTGTGTGTGTGTGTGTGTGTGTGTGTGTGTGTTTCGATTATATCGCATGAATGGTTGAGCTCAAGATATCGCCAAAATCTTAGAGGGTTTTAAAATGGGCACTCGGGGTCAAGGTCAAGGTCACCATAATGATTGCCAAAAGTCAACTATATTTTATCTCCCTCCTTTAGCACCATTATATCCCATGAACGGTTTAAGCACTCAATATGATTCCTTCAGGGCATCAAGATATGGCAAAAATTTTGGACGAATTCGAAGATGGGCATTCCAGGTCAAGGTCAAGTTACCAAAATGGCTGCCAAAGGTCAACTAGTTTGTACTGCCCGCCTTTGGCACCATTATCTCGTGAATGGCTCCAGCTACCAACATGAATCCTTCAGGGTATAAAGATATGGCCTAATTCTTGGAATTGGCCCACGGCATATTCTGGCAGGCGATTAGCATTCGGCTCCCGAATTCCGTTCTTTCTTTGCTGTTGTGTTTGTCGTTGCGGTTTTTGTTGTCGTTACTGCTGTTGTTGTTGTTGAAGTTCCTGTTATTGTTATTGCTCCTCTTGTTGTTGTTGTGACCTCAAACTCATAAACACACACACACACACACACACACACACACACACACACACACACACACACACACACACACACACACACACACACACACGCGCGCACACACACACACACACACACACACACACACACACACACACACAAAGAGAGAGAGAGAGAGAGAGAGAGAGAGAGAGAGACCTCAATCAGAGTTATTTGATCATAGGCAGTGCATCCTAGTTGCATGCCCTGTGATGGAACAGCATTGCTTGTGGCTGTACAGATGTATGCGAGAGAGTGACAGTTCATATTGCATAGATCACATCTGTGGGCTTTTGCGTCACTGTCAGAGTTATTGCTCTCCGTTCTGAGGGCCCTCATATATTCCACTTCTCTTTGAAGTTTCTCCCCCCCTGCTTTGAGATGTTGGCCTAGTGTGCTTCTCCACCTCGCACGATAAGCTGCGAGATCCTCCCAGGATGTGTTGTCGATGTCAAGTGCTTTTATATCTCTGTTGCAAACATCCCTATAGCAAAGTTGGGGGTGGCCGGTCATTCTCTTGCCCGATGCTAGTTCTCCATCTTTTGGGATGCGACTGTCCTCTATGCGGGGAACATGGCCGAGTCATCGTAACTTGTGCTGCCTTAGTCGGGTGTACAGTACATGCTTGGAAGTCCAACATGGGGACAAGATTTTGGCATCTGGAACTTTGTCTTTCCAGGGAATGTCCACGAATGTGCAGATGCACCTCAGATGGAAGTGTTCATTCTTTTTCTCCTGCTTAGCATATATCATCCATGTCTCGCTGCCATACAGCAGTCTGCTGATGACAGAAGTATTGTATAGTGCCATCTTGGTCTTGACCGTGAGTTTGGGGTTTTGCCAGACCTGTATGTTGAGGCAGACTAGGGTCATTGCTGCCTTCCCAGTGCTCTTGTTGATTTCTCTTCCAAGGAGAGGTTGCTGCTGATAGTAGGCCCCAAGTATGTGAACTGGTGCAAAACTTATATTATGTTGTTGTCATTGTTGATACCTAGCAGTATTTCTACATCCTAAACTAGAACGTTTGTCTTTTTCAGGCTGATGGTCAGCCCAAAGTTCTGGCAAGCCTGGGAGAAGCGATTCATCAGTGCCTGGGGGTCTTGCTGAGCGTGTGACATGACAGCTGCATTGCCAGCAAATAGCATGTCCCTGATTAGTGCTTTGTGTACTTTGGTTTTGGCTCTGAGGCAGGCGAGATTGAAGAGCTTGCTATCAGATCTGGTGTGGAGGTAAATCCCCTCTGTTGCAGTAGCAAAGACATGTCTCAATAGCAGATCGAAGAAGATTCCAATGTGTTGGTGCTAGAATGGAGCCTTGTTTGACTACACTTATTATGTCAGGCTGATTTACACGTGAATCCAGTGGACTTTAGAATGAAGTTGCTCTTCTCCTCCAGTTAGCCATCCTGCTTTCAGGTGACAGGGATGGATGTGAGAGACACTTGTGCAAATGATCCCTTGAAGACGCTTCCATTGACTGTGATGGTCTCTCTTTTACTTCTGTCCTTGCTGTCATAGAAAGGTTTATACATCTTGAGGGGAGCCTTTCTGAAAAAGAAAAGAAAAAAAAAGTCTTAAATTACGTTCCACGCTACAACACGGTTTCCCTGACCTAAATAACATCTTATCGTGATGAGCAGATTGAGTTTTTAAAAAGCTGCTTCTGCATTTTCTACTGCCTATAACCTCCAGTCTTTCAAGCGCATTATGTCCAGGCATCTGAAAATGAATGGATCTTGAATTTGGCTCTTCTTTTTTTCTTTCTTTTTTTTTTTTTTTGCGGGAACAATCAAGCATACTTCTTGTCTTTGATTCCTTCATCCATGCTTTAAAAAAAATCAAGGGTTAATTCATCGTAATTCACGTAAATGGATTACAAATATCCACAACCTATTCGCCATTCCCTTCAGCACATACATACTCACATCTTACAACTCTTTCTTTGGGCGTCAGAAGATTGGAACTGGTACTTGCAGTTTCTACTGTGAAGAGAGTTTTAAAACACTAGGGGCCAGACCATGCAGCCATTTTTTCCCACTTGAATTAGATGATTAGCATATTTTATTTTTACTAATGTCATACACTTTCATTAAATGTAGGAGTTACAATCGTTGATAATATCATCTGCCTGAGAGAAAGATGGACAGAATAAGAAACATTAACCCCTTAACCACAGAGCGCCACTTTCGTGACGCTTGGGAGCAAGGGATCATACCGCGGGGCGTCGCTTTTGTGATTCTGTGTTATTTTGAATTCACCCGGGCTTCCAAGTGGGGGCTTGTATCATCTATCAGTACTGCCAATGTCCAACACTACTCAGCACTCCTAATCTCATCTGTACTCCCATCCATTGTTGACAATTTAGCCATTTCTCACCGTTCTTGACTCCCCTCCCTACCCCCCCTCCATTCCCCTATCCTCTCGCCTGCCCGGCCATCCTACGCTAAGTAAATCTTCCCTGGAATTTTTCACTGATTTCATCCATTGAAATAAGCCCTATGTCCTATTCTTATACCAAATAATATATACAAGAAAGAAATAAGGTAAGTGAGAGTGCCATACACCTGGAATTGGCTAATTATCACCTGACAACACCTCACGTGCACTCGTTCGCTAATTTTCGCTGTTTTTTTCCCCTTGAAATATGCCGTATAATCTATTTTCGTAATAAATATACATGTAAGGTGGGAAGGGAGAAGCCTAAGTGATATTTACATTCACCTGGAACTACCTAATTTATAATGTATTGTCTAGATTTCCTGCCAATCATATCAGTGCTAGACAAAGCTGTTTCAAGATCTAACATTGGTAGCTCTGAATATATATCTCCTAAGTAGGCCTCTAATCTATTTTCGTAATAAATATACATGTAAGGAGGGAAGGGAGAAGCCTAAGTGATATTTACATTCACCTGGAACTACCAAATTTATAATGTATTGTCTAGATTTCCTGCCAATCATATCAGTGCTAGACTTAGCTGTTTCAAGAACTAATATTGGTAACTCTGAATAACCCCTAAGCAGGCCTCCACGCTGGCCCTCCGTTATCAGTTTACTCTCATCTTCCGAAGCGAGGGTACGTATGTTTCTTCTTGCTGACTTCAAGGCCTTTTTTTTACCCCCATGCAAATGACCCTGTGACCTTTACCCCCTACTAAACCTCGTGTGGAAAGAGGTAAAGGGCTGACAATTGATAAAAGAGTGACTACGATCTTTCTATTGAGTAAAACAGTGCAAGTGGAATTGTAAATAATGTGTAAATAATGCGTAAACAGCAAGTGAAAGTAATGAATGTAAATATACATGAACAATGGAAAATAGTTTTATAAGTTATTTCAAGTGACAGTGCACAACACAGTGTAAATAAAATAGAAATGTAAATAACGTAAATAAAATAGAGAACATAAATAGAAATGTAAATGAGTAGTATTATAAGAATATGAGTATATACCCTAGGAGTAATGAAAGTGAAAGTTTCACTCTAGCATGTCTGAATGCTATGAGTTATGAGAGTGAAAATGAAAGTGACATTCACTCTCAATGCCAGTATACAGGACGAGAAAGTGAATGTTACGTATTTTACTGAAAGAAATTGAATCCTTACAGTGACAATAAACTAATACTACTGAGGGAAACTTATGGATAAAGACTGTAGATATATATAAGTGTTATACAGTAATAGAAATATAAAGTGTGAGGGGTTTTATGAATAATAAATGACAGATTACCAAGAGCGAACTAGTGCCAGTGCGACGATCAGACGCGCTCGTAATTTCCATTGCTTTCACAGTGTTTTTTTTTTTGAGTATGGATCCCAAACTACTTGAAAATTATAGAATAGTGTTTATAGTGTTTGTATCATATTACGGGTTGTCGGGAAGTGTAAAGTGGAGACTTCGTTACCCTACTTCAGAGGTCTCCACAAGTCCTACGGTAACCGATGAAGGCTCAACAATCATTCCAGGAGAAAGCTGAAGGTATGTGCCATAAGCATATGTAATTTTATTATTCTAGGACTAATAACTGATTTTTGGCAAATATTTTTTGAGAGTCTGTCGGAGCCCAAATAACCCCGCGGCACACGCAAGTCATTGGTAAACAAGCCCGCGGTGTAGGGGTTAAGGAAATGTAAAGTGACTAGAAAGAACTCACCTCATATATATTAACACATGCCGGTAGGTGATTATGGCTAGATCCAGGGAGACCAAGTTTTGTCAGCAACCAGAAGTGAATTTCAGTATGAAAAGTCACTCCTGTATAGCGGTACCAGAGGACAACATCCCACACAAGAATCAACAGCCTGTCTTAATAATCTTTGGAACTTTGCCATTTTGAGTGAGCAAGGTCTTAATGTTAGCACTTTTATTATCTTCTGAACTTGATGACCTTTTCCCTCTGACCTGGTGGATATAGCTCATGCAAGTACGAAACACACTTGCAGTACTCATTAACGTCTGTAGGCATGCAAAGTTTCATTCGATTCCATCCACCCGTTATGGAGCTAGGAAACTTGAAATTCTACCAGAAGTAGAACCAGATGGCACCACCACCAGCTGAAAGTGAGTATTGACACTAAATGCCATTTTTGTATGGAGGTACTCCAGTGCTACATTTCACCCAAGAATCATTGGTGGGAACTTTAGCATTTCGTGTGAGCAAAGTCATGACTTTAACACACGCATCCTAACCGATTATTCACCACTAACCCCCCCCCCCCAGTCCTGACAGAGTTTTGAAAAGTTTTTTTTTTTTTGGCTAAAAGCTTTGCCTTTTATGAGAAACATTGGAAAATGCCCATAAAAGTGCTCAGCTGAGCTTATAATTACATTATGCAGGTTACCCTCTGAATACCTGGTACCATCTTCTGTGGGCTGTGCTCCAGAGAAAACGTTTTCTATGCGAGGAGCAGCTATTCCAAACCACTCACAAAAAGTTAGATATTTATTTATTTGGTATGAATTTATATGTAGTACAAGAGTATATTGGTTTTCAGACAATAATATAGGTGATATAAGCATTGTTTCACTCAGCAAACACATGAACATAGCTCACCTTCCTTTATGATGTTACTGCCTCATCACATCTGCTTGTTTCTTCCTCTGGCTTGTTTCTTCCTTTGTCCTCCACCTCGGGAATAACTTTCGCCTTGATTTTCGTCATTGAAGAGACCGTGGCATGACATGTCTTTACTAGCCAGGTCACTGCTAACAAGTGAGTTGCTGAGAAAATGGCGTGAGGGGGAGGGGGGAGGGCAGGGCAAGACAGTATCACTGCGTGACGAGGGGTAGAGGAAGGTTTCCCACATATGCCTACCAAAAATTACCTGTGAAACTTGAAAAATTTGCAAATGACGGGCCTCGCAATTGCAAAACGTATGGATATGTCATCGGGTGTCACGGTGACAAAATGTGGTGACATATCCATATGTCAATGGGACATGGCGGGTTAACTATTTTCACCATTTTTGCATTTGATAAGCTTTTACCCCTGACATGGCCACTGTAGCACATAGTTGTACAATAGTGAGTTGTAGTGCTAGTCATTGCCTATAACTGTCCAAAGCTTCATTCAATTCCATTGAGCCACTGGGGAACTAGGGGGACATTTTTGAGAACCGGAACAGGTTGCTAGGGATGCTTAGGCCAAATCTTGCTGGGCTGCCACTCAAAAACTAGAGGAGAGAGAGGAAAATGATGGCACACTCCTGATAGGGAATGACCTCAATATTATGCCTAAAGAAGTCAGAAATTTCTTCACACATTAGTAATGATTCTACGGATCTCGTGAGAAGTAGGACAATAACAGTTTTTTTGACGTTGTTAGGAAATGAGTAGTTCCCTAGCAAACAAAATCTTGCTGACACAACTAGGTCAAAGACTGGCCATTGTGTCCAGATTTGGTGGGAATCAGTTAAACCTCAAGGGTACAAGTGCCTGCCACAATGCAACAAAACAAGAAAGAGACCAAGGAAGATAATGCAACTAACAATGAAAGAAAAGGATTCGGGAGTTGAATGCTAATAGCCCGCCAGAATATGCTATTGGCCATGTCCAAGATTAAAGTCAAATCTTCATACCCTGAAGGTTTCAAGTTGATAGCTCAAACCATTCATGAGACATAATGGTGCTAAAGCAAGGTGAGAAAAACTAGTTGACCTTTGGTAGCCATTCTGGTGACCTTTACCTTGACCCCGAGTGCCCATTTTCGATTATCGTCCAAGATTTTGCATATCTTGATACCTTGAAGGTTAATAGCTCAAGCCATTCATGAGATATAATGTTGCTAAAGTTGAGCAATAAAAACTAGATGACCTTTGGCAGCCATTTTGATGACCTTGACCTTGACCGTGAGTGCCCTTTTCGAATGTGTCAAAGATTTTGACCATATCTTGATACCTTGAAGGTTTTTTGTTCACAGCTGAAGCCGTTCGTGAGATATAATGGTGCTAAAGCTGGGTAATAAATACTACCTGACCTTTGGCAGCCATTTTGGTGACCCTGACCTTGACCCAGTGTTCCTGTTTTTGAGTTCGTCTAAGATTTTGGACATTTCTTGATACCCTGAAGGGTTCATGCTGATAACTCAAGCCGTTCAGATAAAGGTGAGCGATAAAAATTTGTTGACCTTTGGCAGCCATTTTGGTGACCTTGACCGTGAGTGCCCATTTCGGACCTCGTCCAAGATTTTGGCCATATCTTGAAACCCGGAAGGTTTCATATTGATAGCTCAAACCATTCATGAGATATACTGGGAACACACACACACACACACACACACACACACACACACACACACACACACACACACACACACACACACTCACACAGAAAAACAGGCGAAAACATTAACGCTCCGCCTTGTAAAGGTGGCCGATAATAAAGGCAACATGAGGTGGGTAACATTAATCCTCTCACAATTGCGTCTTCTCTCGTATTACAATATATTGGGCTAACGCCAAATGGTTTTATTCAACTGAAAGTGAACCACACGAGCCTTGCATCTCTCTCTCTCTCTCTCTCTCTCTCTCTCTCGCTTTGTTCGACAGGTATCTATGATTCACTTATCCACTTACCATCAACATCATGCTCTATGACGCTTCCTCACTTACCTTCCCTTTCTTCCTGCACCTCTTCCTTCTCCTTAACCTACTTTCTTTTATTTGCTCCTTCTTCCTCTTTTCTTTCCTGCACTTCATTCGTCATCTTCCTATATCCGATATTTTCTTTCACCTTTTTCCCCTCCTCTCTCATCTCTCGCTTTTCCCTTCTTCTTCGTCCAGTTCATTCCTTTCTTGTTGTTCGATCTCCCTTCCTTCTTGCTCCTCCTCCTCCTCCTCCTTCAAACATCTTCCTCTATCCCCCTTTCTCCTCTACTTCCTCGCTTTTCTGGCCCTCCACCTCCCGCTCTCATTCTTTTTCCTTTCCTTTCCTCCTCCTCTTCCTCCTCCCCTCCAATTGCTCCTAATCCCTTCCTCTCCCATTTTCTCCCTTCTCCTCTTTTCGTTTATTTCATCCCCGCGCTTTTCTTAGCCTCCTCCTCCCAATCTTGTACATGCTTCTCATCCTTCTCCTCCTTATCATCATCATCATCATCATTATCATCATCATCATCATCATCATCATCATCATCATCATCTTTATTATCGTCCTCCTCCTCTCAACATCTTCCTCATAGTCCCTCACTCCTACCTCTCCTATCATTCCATCTTACCGTCCTCTCACTACCTTCATCCTTCTTATCCTCCACCTCCCCTCATCTTCTTTGTCCCTCTTTCCTTTCCTTCCATTTCCTCCTCTCACAGCTCTTACCTTGTCGTATTTTCCTCTTCTTTCATACCATCGCCCAGCCGCCATCTTTTCTCTCACCTTCCACCTTCCTCTCCCCACGTCCTGTTTCCTAGTTTTATTTGTCTTCTCTCTTCATCCTTCTTCTCCTCTCCCCTTTCACCTCCTTCCATCACCTTGCTTTATTCCCTTTTCCTTGTCGCTTTTCCCTCCTCTTCAAGATAAAGACACTAACTCATTGTCATCTTCACTTTTATCACCATAAAAAAAAAAAAAAACATTAACGAAATCAAGAAGAAAACAACAACAGTAACAACAACAACAGTAACAACAACAACAACAAAATCTTTTTACCCACTTCTAAATCCTTTGAAATTTAACTCCATTCCACACGCAAAATCATCGTAGTAACTGGACGCCTCTTTAACACACACACACACACACACACACACACACACACACACACACACACACTACAGATAGTGCAGCGCAGAACTAAAAAAAATAATGTTATCTGATCGCTGCGATATTTACCCTGCGCAGAGCGACTACAGAAATTACTTAAATTTCCTTACAAATATGACGATGTTAGATATGATACTTTATTCGAAATACAGACTGATTCCTTGACCAGAAATAAGCCCAGTGAAGTGAAACTCAAAAGTAAGAGATCTATCTATCTATTGCCAGACGCCTCAATCCCGTACGGGGTGGCCACAAACAAATCGCCTCCGCGTCGCCCTGTCCCCCGCCATTTCGCTGCCCTGCTCCCAACTCACACACCCCTCTCTCATATACCTCTCCACCCCATCCCTCCATCGCATCCTCGGCCTCCCCCTCCCTCTCCCCCCCTCCACCTCACTCATATACTCTCCTCGTCAGTCTCTCACCCTCCATCCTCTCCACATGGCCAAACCACCTCAGTGTGTTCCTCCTAATGATTCCTATCACATCCACATCCACACCACAATGCTCCTTTATATCCTCATTTGTCAGCCTCTCTTTCCATGTGACTCCACAGGCTCCTCTGAAATAACTCCTTTCCACTCCTCTCACTCTTGACTTGTGTCCTTCCAACAACGTCCAAGTTTCAATTCCATACGTTAGAGTTAGTATCACAATACTGTCATGTATTAACTTTTTCACTTCCATGCTCACTTCCCTGTTTTTTATCACTGCTTTCAAGGATCCAGCAACCTTTCTTAATTGTTGTACCCTTTCAAGCACTTCACCCTCCAATCTTCCATCCATACTCATCACACTACCCAAGTATTTAAGCATACTCACATTTTCCATTTCCTCACCGTTTGCTTCTCCTCCCCCTTCTTCCTTCTCCTTTCTCTCTTCTTCCATCTCCTCCTCGCTCTAGCCACCTTTTTCCTCCCTCCTCTCTCATCATCATCTTTCTTACTGATCCTCTTATCTATATTCTCGTCCATTCCTTTCTTTTTTCGTTATTTTCTTCCTCCACTTCTCTCTGTCTCTTTCCTTCAACCCCGCTCTCCTGCTCGTTCTCCTCCTCCTCCTTCCTTCCGATGGTTGTCGTGTCCTAAACCTGTCTCTACTCATTTATCTCATTACACCTCCTGTTCCTCTTTTAATACTCTTCTTATTTCCCTTTTTCTCTCTCTCGCTTCACTCTCTATTCACCCTCTCATATTCCTTCCCCCTCTCCCCTTTCTCTTTTCTTCCTACTATATTGTCTAATGTAAATCCTTCAACCCGAGTACGTATTTTGTATTGCACGAGTTTTCTTGCTGTCACTACACGAGGCTAGTCAACACAGAAAAGACTATTGCAGCGGGATGGTTTAGATAAGATCGTCATTATTCGAATGATATTGAAACAATGCAAAGAACATGTCCTTGGGTTAAAAATATGAAGTCTTCCTTCATTTTAGATATTATCATCTCTTATAATCCTCGTAGCCTGACTAAAGTCTTTAATATTCATCTTATGGATAAACGCTGGATAAAATAGGATAAAGAGAAGTGAATATGCCTTCTGTGGTCAGGGCAAGTCGTAGATGCCTGCCAACCAGTAGCATCATTACCATCATATTTACCCTAATCATTATTAACAGCATTAGCATCATCATTACCATCATCTTTATCCTAATCACCATAACACCATTATCATCATCATTAGAAACCAAAACTAGAAGAACGAAAAGAAAAAATAATGGAAAGCAACAAAAACAGCAACAGAATCTATTCTTACTCAACACTAAACCCTTCGAAACTGTCTGTTCCATTTCACAGGCGAAACCATCCAAGTATCTGGACGCCAAATCGATAACACGTTAGTAGGAGAAGCGGGAAAAAGCAGAGAATATGTGTGAGTGTGTGTGTGTGTGGGTGTGTCTGGGTGTGGGTGTTGGTGTGTGTGTGAAGTGTGGGATGAAGGGAAAGAGATAATGAATGTTTAAAAAGACAGAGAGGGGGTGTGTTTGTTGTGAGTCGGTGTTCGATACACTGGTGTTTATAACGTTTGAAATACAATAAGACATACATTGTAACGCAAATCAAAGGTTATAAAACGCCGTGGAGATCAAAGTCTTCTGGGTTGTTCGTTTAGGTGACCTGCTTTCGTTTTTTTAAGGAGTCTACAAATGATGTTATATTTTTACTTGTTTCGACACAATGCATGCAAAAGGAGTACATTGGAAAACAGACAACAACAGATCTAATGGTCCTTTAGAGGCTGATTGTTGCAAATACTATGACTATGATATCTATCACTAAGAGCTATAGATAAGGATAACAAGGCAAAAAGGAATCCCACACCCACCCACCAAACCCTCCAACCTATTCCGGCAGGAAAGGTAAGAAGGACCACCATGCAGCACAGAAAAACAGCATGGAAGTATCATAATAAAAACTAAAAAAAAAAAGAAAAAGGTATATATGTCCTTAGTTAACCCGTAAGGAAAATTTATCATCTTAGAAACTGCTGCTGTGTTTTCCCTGATCTTAAAGAGGAAACGTCAATTAGCCGACTTTCAGTCCATCATATTTTTATGCGATGCGTCTCTCTCTCTCTCTCTCTCTCTCTCTCTCTTTCCCACCCACACACTCTCACAACAAAGGGAGGAAAATACTGCGAGAAAACTAATATGTCGCATATATTCATGTTAAAGCCTCATGTCTGCTCATTTCGTGCCATGACCTTTTGAGACTTTTTTCTCTGTATATACAGTATTTGGGCTTGCTTGGCGGTCTGCTGTCTAGGTTTAATGTTTGAGATCAACTTGTGTGTCTGCCTGTTTATCGACTGGGTGTGTTGGTCTCTTTGTTCGCTGTTTGGATGTATCTTTTTCTCGTCTGTGTCAGTTTGTCTCGTGTTTTTGGTGTCTGGGTTGCGCCACTGTGTGTTGGTGTTTCGGGGTGCTGTTTGTTTACCTGCATCATTTTCTTTCTCCCTGTTTCATGCCTGCCATTTCATCTGATGCCTGGATCATGTGTTTCTATCAAGGTCATTATTGTGTTCATGCATGTCAGTGTTTTCTAATTTTTTGTTTTTTTCTTTCTGTCTTTCAGTTTGTTGTCTTCTTTTTATTTGTTGTTTGCTTTCCTCTTCTGCCTGCCAACCACTCGTGTTTCTGTTTGGTTTTCTCTGCCTACCCTTCTGTGTGTCTGTGTATCTATTAATATCTGTCTGTCATGTGTTTTGACAGTATGTTGTTTTTGTCTGCCTGTCTTCTTACTATGGAGTTCTTTTGTCTCTATCTGATGTCTTTGCTTGCTATATCTCTTTATATTGTCTGGATTTGCTTTCTGCCAGGCTTTCTATCTGAGTTCTTTTTCTCCGTTTGTCTGTGTTCTTCATTTTCTTGTTTTTTAAATATCCCCCGCCTTAAGAAGGCGCAACGGTAATAATTTTTCCCTGCCTGTGTGTGTGTGTGTGTGTGTGTGTGTGTGTGTGTGTGTGTGTGTGTGTGTGTGTGTGTTGTGTGTGTGTGTGTGTGTGTGTGTGTGTGTGTGTGTGTGTGTGTGTGTGTGTGTGTTTGTTTCCATTATATCTCATGAATGGCTTGAGCTATCAACATGAAACCTTCAGGGTAGCAACATATCCCAAAAATCTTGGACGGGATCGAAAATGGGCACTCTGTGTCAAGGTCAAGGTTTCCAAAATGGCTGCCAAAGATCAATTAATTTATATCGTCAATCTTTAGCACCATTATATATCATGAACAACTTGAACTATCAACATGAAACCCTATGGGTATGAAGATATGGTCTAAATCTTGGACTTAGCGAACAGCACATTCTGGTGGGCGATTAGCATTCGGCTCCCGAAAGCTTTTCTTTCATTTATGTATTTTTTTTTTCTATTTGCCTGCTGTCTGGATCTAATCTCAGTTGTCTGTCTGTCTATCTGCCTGTCTCTCTCCTTCATTTGTCTGTCTGTTTCTGTGCCTGCTTTCTGGCTTTCCTGCTTGTCTCTGCCTGTTGTCTTCCTGACAGTCAGCTATGCCACTCGCTCTCTGTCTGCTGTATATATTTGTCTGTCTCAGCCTGTCTGGTTTCTATGTCTGTCGGCGTGCCTTTCATTCTGTTTGCTATCAGTAGCAACTTGTATGGAATTTAGATCTGATTAAATCTTTTACTCGTCTGTTATTTCGCCGGCGTTTAAAACATTAGCCTGCCGACTTGTTTCTGTCTATATAACTATGTCTCGGCCTGCTTCATGTGTGGCTGCAGTCCACGTGTCTGCTGTCTGATTCTGTTTTGTCAGTTTACCTGTCTGTCAGCATTACTCTTTACTGGTATTATTATCGGGCGCCTTTAGAAGGCGAATCAATAATGTTTTTACCTGCCTTTGTGTGTGTGTGTGTGTGTGTGTGTGTGTGTGTGTGTGTGTTTCGATTATATCTCATGAATGGTTGAGCTCAAGATATCGCCAAAATCTTAGAGGGTTTTAAAATGGGCACTCGGGGTCAAGGTCAAGGTCACCATAATGATTGCCAAAAGTCAACTATATTTTATCTCCCTCCTTTAGCACCATTATATCCCATGAACGGTTTAAGCACTCAATATGATTCCTTCAGGGCATCAAGATATGGCAAAAATTTTGGACGAATTCGAAGATGGGCATTCCAGGTCAAGGTCAAAGTTACCAAAATGGCTGCCAAAGGTCAACTAGTTTGTACTGCCCGCCTTTGGCACCATTATCTCGTGAATGGCTCCAGCTACCAACATGAATCCTTCAGGGTATAAAGATATGGCCTAATTCTTGGAATTGGCCCACGGCATATTCTGGCAGGCGATTAGCATTCGGCTCCCGAATTCCGTTCTTTCTTTGCTGTTGTGTTTGTCGTTGCGGTTTTTGTTGTCGTTACTGCTGTTGTTGTTGTTGAAGTTCCTGTTATTGTTATTGCTCCTCTTGTTGTTGTTGTGACCTCAAACTCACACACACACACACACACACACACACACACACACACACACACACACACAAAGAGAGAGAGAGAGAGAGAGAGAGAGAGACCTCAATCAGAGTTATTTGATCATAGGCAGTGCATCCTAGTTGCATGCCCTGTGATGTAGCAGCATTGCTTGTGGCTGTACAGATGTATGCGAGAGAGTGACAGTTCACATTGCATAGATCACATCTGTGGGCTTTTGCGTCACTGTCAGAGTTATTGCTCTCCGTTCTGAGGGCCCTCATATATTCCACTTCTCTTTGAAGTTTCTCTCCCCCTGCTTTGAGATGTTGGCCTAGTGTGCTTCTCCACCTCGCACGATAAGCTGCGAGATCCTCCCAGGATGTGTTGTCGATGTCAAGTGCTTTTATATCTCTGTTGCAAACATCCCTATAGCAAAGTTGGGGGTGGCCGGTCATTCTCTTGCCCGATGCTAGTTCTCCATCTTTTGGGATGCGACTGTCCTCTATGCGGGGAACATGGCCGAGTCATCGTAACTTGTGCTGCCTTAGTCGGGTGTACAGTACATGCTTGGAAGTCCAACATGGGGACAAGATTTTGGCATCTGGAACTTTGTCTTTCCAGGGAATGTCCAGGAATGTGCAGATGCACCTCAGATGGAAGTGTTCATTCTTTTTCTCCTGCTTAGCATATATCATCCATGTCTCGCTGCCATACAGCAGTCTGCTGATGACAGAAGTATTGTATAGTGCCATCTTGGTCTTGACCGTGAGTTTGGGGTTTTGCCAGACCTGTATGTTGAGGCAGACTAGGGTCATTGCTGCCTTCCCAGTGCTCTTGTTGATTTCTCTTCCAAGGAGAGGTTGCTGCTGATAGTAGGCCCCAAGTATGTGAACTGGTGCAAAACTTATATTATGTTGTTGTCATTGTTGATACCTAGCAGTATTTCTACATCCTAAACTAGAACGTTTGTATTTTTCAGGCTGAAGGTCAGCCCAAAGTTCTGGCAAGCCTGGGAGAAGCGATTCATCAGTGCCTGGGGGTCTTGCTGAGCGTGTGACATGACAGCTGCATTGCCAGCAAATAGCATGTCCCTGATTAGTGCTTTGTGTACTTTGGTTTTGGCTCTGAGGCAGGCGAGATTGAAGAGCCTGCTATCAGATCTGGTGTGGAGGTAAATCCCCTCTGTTGCAGTAGCAAAGACATGTCTCAATAGCAGATCGAAGAAGATTCCAATGTGTTGGTGCTAGAATGGAGCCTTGTTTGACTACACTTATTATGTCAGGCTGATTTACACGTGAATCCAGTGGACTTTAGAATGAAGTTGCTCTTCTCCTCCAGTTAGCCATCCTGCTTTCAGGTGACAGGGATGGATGTGAGAGACACTTGTGCAAATGATCCCTTGAAGACGCTTCCATTGACAGTGATGGTCTCTCTTTTACTTCTGTCCTTGCTGTCATAGAAAGGTTTATACATCTTGAGGGGAGCCTTTCTGAAAAAGAAAAGAAAAAAAAAAAAGTCTTAAATTACGTTCCACACTACAACACAGTTTCCCTGACCTAAATAACATCTTATCGTGATGAGCAGATTGAGTTTTTAAAAAGTTGCTTCTGCATTTTCTACTGCCTATAACCTCCAGTCTTTCAAGCGCATTATGTCCAGGCATCTGAAAATGAATGGATCTTGAATTTGGCTCTTCTTTTTTTTTTTTTTTTTTTTTTTTTTGCGGGAACAATCAAGCATACTTCTTGTCTTTGATTCCTTCATCCATGCTTTAAAAAAAATCAAGGGTTAATTCATCGTAATTCACGTAAATGGATTACAAATATCCACAACCTATTCGCCATTCCCTTCAGCACATACATACTCACATCTTACAACTCTTTCTTTGGCCGTCAGAAGATTGGAACTGGTACTTGCAGTTTCTACTGTGAAGAGAGTTTTAAAACACTAGGGGCCAGACCATGCAGCCATTTTTTCCCACGAATTAGATGATTAGCATATTTTATTTTTACTAATGTCATACACTTTCATTAAACGTAGGAGTTACAATCGTTGATAATATCATCTGCCTGAGAGAAAGATGGACAGAATAAGAAACATTAACCCCTTAACCGCAGAGCGTCACTTTCGTGACGCTTGGGAGCAAGGGATCATACCGCGGGGCGTCGCTTTTGTGATTCTGTGTTATTTTGAATTCACCCGGGCTTCCAAGTGGGGGCTTGTATCATCTATCAGTACTGCCAATGTCCAACACTAGTCAGCACTCCTAATCTCATCTGTACTCCCATCCATTGTTGACAATTTAGCCATTTCTCCCCGTTCTTGACTCCCCTCCCTACCCCCCCTCCATTCCCCTATCCTCTCGCCTGCCCGGCCGTCCTACGCTAAGTAAATCTTCCCTGGAATTTTTCACTGATTTCATCCATTGAAATAAGCCCTATGTCCTATTCTTATACCAAATAATATATACAAGAAAGAAATAAGGTAAGTGAGAGTGCCATACACCTGGAATTGGCTAATTATCACCTGACAACACCTCACGTGCACTCGTTCGCTAATTTTCGCTGTTTTTTTCCCCTTGAAATATGCCGTATAATCTATTTTCGTAATAAATATACATGTAAGGTGGGAAGGGAGAAGCCTAAGTGATATTTACATTCACCTGGAACTACTTAATTTATAATGTATTGTCTAGATTTTCTGCCAATCATATCAGTGCTAGACAAAGCTGTTTCAAGATCTAACATTGGTAGCTCTGAATATATATCTCCTAAGTAGCCCTCTAATCTATTTTCGTAATAAATATACATGTAAGGAGGGAAGGGAGAAGCCTAAGTGATATTTACATTCACCTGGAACTACCAAATTTATAATGTATTGTCTAGATTTCCTGCCAATCATATCAGTGCTAGACTTAGCTGTTTCAAGAACTAATATTGGTAACTCTGAATAACCCCTAAGCAGGCCTCCACGCTGGCCCTCCGTTATCAGTTTACTCTCATCTTCCGAAGCGAGGGTACGTATGTTTCTTCTTGCTGACTTCAAGGCCTTTTTTTTACCCCCATGCAAATGACCCTGTGACCTTTACCCCCTACTAAACCTCGTGTGGAAAGAGGTAAAGGGCTGACAATTGATAAAAGAGTGACTACGATCTTTCTATTGAGTAAAACAGTGCAAGTGGAATTGTAAATAATGTGTAAATAATGCGTAAACAGCAAGTGAAAGTAATGAATGTAAATATACATGAACAATGGAAAATAGTTTTATAAGTTATTTCAAGTGACAGTGCACAACACAGTGTAAATAAAATAGAAATGTAAATAACGTAAATAAAATAGAGAACATAAATAGAAATGTAAATGAGTAGTATTATAAGAATATGAGTATATACCCTAGGAGTAATGAAAGTGAAAGTTTCACTCTAGCATGTCTGAATGCTATGAGTTATGAGAGTGAAAATGAAAGTGACATTCACTCTCAATGCCAGTATACAGGACGAGAAAGTGAATGTTACGTATTTTACTGAAAGAAATTGAATCCTTACAGTGACAATAAACTAATACTACTGAGGGAAACTTATGGATAAAGACTGTAGATATATATAAGTGTTATACAGTAATAGAAATATAAAGTGTGAGGGGTTTTATGAATAATAAATGACAGATTACCAAGAGCGAACTAGTGCCAGTGCGACGATCAGACGCGCTCGTAATTTCCATTGCTTTCACAGTGTTTTTTTTTTGAGTATGGATCCCAAACTACTTGAAAATTATAGAATAGTGTTTATAGTGTTTGTATCATATTACGGGTTGTCGGGAAGTGTAAAGTGGAGACTTCGTTACCCTACTTCAGAGGTCTCCACAAGTCCTACGGTAACCGATGAAGGCTCAACAATCATTCCAGGAGAAAGCTGAAGGTATGTGCCATAAGCATATGTAATTTTATTATTCTAGGACTAATAACTGATTTTTGGCAAATATTTTTTGAGAGTCTGTCGGAGCCCAAATAACCCGCGGCACACGCAAGTCATTGGTAAACAAGCCCGCGGTGTAGGGGTTAAGGAAATGTAAAGTGACTAGAAAGAACTCACCTCATATATATTAACACATGCCGGTAGGTGATTATGGCTAGATCCAGGGAGACCAAGTTTTGTCAGCAACCAGAAGTGAATTTCAGTATGAAAAGTCACTCCTGTATAGCGGTACCAGAGGACAACATCCCACACAAGAATCAACAGCCTGTCTTAATAATCTTTGGAACTTTGCCATTTTGAGTGAGCAAGGTCTTAATGTTAGCACTTTTATTATCTTCTGAACTTGATGACCTTTTCCCTCTGACCTGGTGGATATAGCTCATGCAAGTACGAAACACACTTGCAGTACTCATTAACGTCTGTAGGCATGCAAAGTTTCATTCGATTCCATCCACCCGTTATGGAGCTAGGAAACTTGAAATTCTACCAGAAGTAGAACCAGATGGCACCACCACCAGCTGAAAGTGAGTATTGACACTAAATGCCATTTTTGTATGGAGGTACTCCAGTGCTACATTTCACCCAAGAATCATTGGTGGGAACTTTAGCATTTCGTGTGAGCAAAGTCATGACTTTAACACACGCATCCTAACCGATTATTCACCACTAACCCCCCCCCCCCAGTCCTGACAGAGTTTTGAAAAGTTTTTTTTTTTTTTGGCTAAAAGCTTTGCCTTTTATGAGAAACATTGGAAAATGCCCATAAAAGTGCTCAGCTGAGCTTATAATTACATTATGCAGGTTACCCTCTGAATACCTGGTACCATCTTCTGTGGGCTGTGCTCCAGAGAAAACGTTTTCTATGCGAGGAGCAGCTATTCCAAACCACTCACAAAAAGTTAGATATTTATTTATTTGGTATGAATTTATATGTAGTACAAGAGTATATTGGTTTTCAGACAATAATATAGGTGATATAAGCATTGTTTCACTCAGCAAACACATGAACATAGCTCACCTTCCTTTATGATGTTACTGCCTCATCACATCTGCTTGTTTCTTCCTCTGGCTTGTTTCTTCCTTTGTCCTCCACCTCGGGAATAACTTTCGCCTTGATTTTCGTCATTGAAGAGACCGTGGCATGACATGTCTTTACTAGCCAGGTCACTGCTAACAAGTGAGTTGCTGAGAAAATGGCGTGAGGGGGAGGGGGGAGGGCAGGGCAAGACAGTATCACTGCGTGACGAGGGGTAGAGGAAGGTTTCCCACATATGCCTACCAAAAATTACCTGTGAAACTTGAAAAATTTGCAAATGACGGGCCTCGCAATTGCAAAACGTATGGATATGTCATCGGGTGTCACGGTGACAAAATGTGGTGACATATCCATATGTCAATGGGACATGGCGGGTTAACTATTTTCACCATTTTTGCATTTGATAAGCTTTTACCCCTGACATGGCCACTGTAGCACATAGTTGTACAATAGTGAGTTGTAGTGCTAGTCATTGCCTATAACTGTCCAAAGCTTCATTCAATTCCATTGAGCCACTGGGGAACTAGGGGGACATTTTTGAGAACCGGAACAGGTTGCTAGGGATGCTTAGGCCAAATCTTGCTGGGCTGCCACTCAAAAACTAGAGGAGAGAGAGGAAAATGATGGCACACTCCTGATAGGGAATGACCTCAATATTATGCCTAAAGAAGTCAGAAATTTCTTCACACATTAGTAATGATTCTACGGATCTCGTGAGAAGTAGGACAATAACAGTTTTTTTGACGTTGTTAGGAAATGAGTAGTTCCCTAGCAAACAAAATCTTGCTGACACAACTAGGTCAAAGACTGGCCATTGTGTCCAGATTTGGTGGGAATCAGTTAAACCTCAAGGGTACAAGTGCCTGCCACAATGCAACAAAACAAGAAAGAGACCAAGGAAGATAATGCAACTAACAATGAAAGAAAAGGATTCGGGAGTTGAATGCTAATAGCCCGCCAGAATATGCTATTGGCCATGTCCAAGATTAAAGTCAAATCTTCATACCCTGAAGGTTTCAAGTTGATAGCTCAAACCATTCATGAGACATAATGGTGCTAAAGCAAGGTGAGAAAAACTAGTTGACCTTTGGTAGCCATTCTGGTGACCTTTACCTTGACCCCGAGTGCCCATTTTCGATTATCGTCCAAGATTTTGCATATCTTGATACCTTGAAGGTTAATAGCTCAAGCCATTCATGAGATATAATGTTGCTAAAGTTGAGCAATAAAAACTAGATGACCTTTGGCAGCCATTTTGATGACCTTGACCTTGACCGTGAGTGCCCTTTTCGAATGTGTCAAAGATTTTGACCATATCTTGATACCTTGAAGGTTTTTTGTTCACAGCTGAAGCCGTTCGTGAGATATAATGGTGCTAAAGCTGGGTAATAAATACTACCTGACCTTTGGCAGCCATTTTGGTGACCCTGACCTTGACCCAGTGTTCCTGTTTTTGAGTTCGTCTAAGATTTTGGACATTTCTTGATACCCTGAAGGGTTCATGCTGATAACTCAAGCCGTTCAGATAAAGGTGAGCGATAAAAATTTGTTGACCTTTGGCAGCCATTTTGGTGACCTTGACCGTGAGTGCCCATTTCGGACCTCGTCCAAGATTTTGGCCATATCTTGAAACCCGGAAGGTTTCATATTGATAGCTCAAACCATTCATGAGATATACTGGGAACAAACACACACACACACACACACACACACACACACACACACACACACACACACACACACACACACACTCACACAGAAAAACAGGCGAAAACATTAACGCTCCGCCTTGTAAAGGTGGCCGATAATAAAGGCAACATGAGGTGGGTAACATTAATCCTCTCACAATTGCGTCTTCTCTCGTATTACAATATATTGGGCTAACGCCAAATGGTTTTATTCAACTGAAAGTGAACCACACGAGCCTTGCATCTCTCTCTCTCTCTCTCTCTCTCTCGCTTTGTTCGACAGGTATCTATGATTCACTTATCCACTTACCATCAACATCATGCTCTATGACGCTTCCTCACTTACCTTCCCTTTCTTCCTGCACCTCTTCCTTCTCCTTAACCTACTTTCTCTTACTTGCTCCTTCTTCCTCTTTTCTTTCCTGCACTTCATTCGTCATCTTCCTATATCCGATATTTTCTTTCACCTTTTTCCCTTCCTTTCTCATCTCTCGCTTTTCCCTTCTTCTTCGTCCAGTTCATTCCTTTCTTGTTGTTCGATCTCCCTTCCTTCTTGCTCCTCCTCCTCCTCCTCCTTCAAACATCTTCCTCTATCCCCCTTTCTCCTCTACTTCCTCGCTTTTCTGGCCCTCCACCTCCAGCTCTCATTCTTTTTCCTTTCCTTTCCTCCTCCTCTTCCTCCTCCCTTCCAATTGCTCCTAATCCCTTCCTCTCCCATTTTCTCCCTTCTCCTCTTTTCGTTTATTTCATCCCCGCGCTTTTCTTAGCCTCCTCCTCCCAATCTTGTACATGCTTCTCATCCTTCTCCTCCTTATCATCATCATCATCATCATTATCATCATCATCATCATCATCATCATCATCATCATCATCTTTATTATCGTCCTCCTCCTCTCAACATCTTCCTCATAGTCCCCTCACTCCTACCTCTCCTATCATTCCATCTTACCGTCCTCTCACTACCTTCATCCTTCTTATCCTCCACCTCCCCTCATCTTCTTTGTCCCTCTTTCCTTTCCTTCCATTTCCTCCTCTCACAGCTCTTACCTTGTCGTATTTTCCTCTTCTTTCATACCATCGCCCAGCCGCCATCTTTTCTCTCACCTTCCACCTTCCTCTCCCCACGTCCTGTTTCCTAGTTTTATTTGTCTTCTCTCTTCATCCTTCTTCTCCTCTCCCCTTTCACCTCCTTCCATCACCTTGCTTTATTCCCTTTTCCTTGTCGCTTTTCCCTCCTCTTCAAGATAAAGACACTAACTCATTGTCATCTTCACTTTTATCACCATAAAAAAAAAAAAAAACATTAACGAAATCAAGAAGAAAACAACAACAGTAACAACAACAACAGTAACAACAACAACAACAAAATCTTTTTACCCACTTCTAAATCCTTTGAAATTTAACTCCATTCCACACGCAAAATCATCGTAGTAACTGGACGCCTCTTTAACACACACACACACACACACACACACACACACACACACACACACACACACTACAGATAGTGCAGCGCAGAACTAAAAAAAATAATGTTATCTGATCGCTGCGATATTTACCCTGCGCAGAGCGACTACAGAAATTACTTAAATTTCCTTACAAATATGACGATGTTAGATATGATACTTTATTCGAAATATAGACTGATACCTTGACCAGAAATAAGCCCAGTGAAGTGAAACTCAAAAATAAGAGATCTATCTATCTATTGCCAGACGCCTCAATCCCGTACGGGGTGGCCACAAACAAATCGCCTCCGCGTCGCCCTGTCCCCCGCCATTTCGCTGCCCTGCTCCCAACTCACACCCCCTTTCTCTCATATACCTCTCCACCCCATCCCTCCATCGCATCCTCGGCATCCCCCTCCCTCTCCCCCCCTCCACCTCACTCATATACTCTCCTCGTCAGTCTCTCACCCTCCATCCTCTCCACATGGCCAAACCACCTCAGTGTGTTCCTCCTAATGATTCCTATCACATCCACATCCACACCACAATGCTCCTTTATATCCTCATTTGTCAGCCTCTCTTTCCATGTGACTCCACAGGCTCCTCTGAAATAACTCCTTTCCACTCCTCTCACTCTTGACTTGTGTCCTTCCAACAACGTCCAAGTTTCAATTCCATACGTTAGAGTTAGTATCACAATACTGTCATGTATTAACTTTTTCACTTCCATGCTCACTTCCCTGTTTTTTATCACTGCTTTCAAGGATCCAGCAACCTTTCTTAATTGTTGTACCCTTTCAAGCACTTCTCCCTCAATCTTCCATCCATACTCATCACACTACCCAAGTATTTAAGCATACTCACATTTTCCATTTCCTCACCGTTTGCTTCTCCTCCCCCTTCTTCCTTCTCCTTTCTCTCTTCTTCCATCTCCTCCTCGCTCTAGCCACCTTTTTCCTCCCTCCTCTCTCATCATCATCTTTCTTACTGATCCTCTTATCTATATTCTCGTCCATTCCTTTCTTTTTTCGTTATTTTCTTCCTCCACTTCTCTCTGTCTCTTTCCTTCAACCCCGCTCTCCTGCTCGTTCTCCTCCTCCTCCTTCCTTCCGATGGTTGTCGTGTCCTAAACCTGTCTCTACTCATTTATCTCATTACACCTCCTGTTCCTCTTTTAATACTCTTCTTATTTCCCTTTTCTCTCTCTCTCTTGCTTCACTCTCTATTCACCCTCTCATATTCCTTCCCCCTCTCCCCTTTCTCTTTTCTTCCTACTATATTGTCTAATGTAAATCCTTCAACCCGAGTACGTATTTTGTATTGCACGAGTTTTCTTGCTGTCACTACACGAGGCTAGTCAACACAGAAAAGACTATTGCAGCGGGATGGTTTAGATAAGATCGTCATTATTCGAATGATATTGAAACAATGCAAAGAACATGTCCTTGGGTTAAAAATATGAAGTCTTCCTTCATTTTAGATATTATCATCTCTTATAATCCTCGTAGCCTGACTAAAGTCTTTAATATTCATCTTATGGATAAACGCTGGATAAAATAGGATAAAGAGAAGTGAATATGCCTTCTGTGGTCAGGGCAAGTCGTAGATGCCTGCCAACCAGTAGCATCATTACCATCATATTTACCCTAATCATTATTAACAGCATTAGCATCATCATTACCATCATCTTTATCCTAATCACCATAACACCATTATCATCATCATTAGAAACCAAAACTAGAAGAACGAAAAGAAAAAATAATGGAAAGCAACAAAAACAGCAACAGAATCTATTCTTACTCAACACTAAACCCTTCGAAACTGTCTGTTCCATTTCACAGGCGAAACCATCCAAGTATCTGGACGCCAAATCGATAACACGTTAGTAGGAGAAGCGGGAAAAAAGCAGAGAATATGTGTGTGTGTGTGTGTGTGTGGGTGTGTCTGGGTGTGGGTGTTGGTGTGTGTGTGAAGTGTGGGATGAAGGGAAAGAGATAATGAATGTTTAAAAGACAGAGAGGGGGTGTGTTTGTTGTGAGTCGGTGTTCGATACACTGGTGTTTATAACGTTTGAAATACAATAAGACATACATTGTAACGCAAATCAAAGGTTATAAAACGCCGTGGAGATCAAAGTCTTCTGGGTTGTTCGTTTAGGTGACCTGCTTTCGTTTTTTTAAGGAGTCTACAAATGATGTTATATTTTTACTTGTTTCGACACAATGCATGCAAAGGAGTACATTGGAAAACAGACAACAACAGATCTAATGGTCCTTTAGAGGCTGATTGTTGCAAATACTATGACTATGATATCTATCACTAAGAGCTATAGATAAGGATAACAAGGCAAAAAGGAATCCCACACCCACCCACCAAACCCTCCAACCTATTCCGGCAGGAAAGGTAAGAAGGACCACCATGCAGCACAGAAAAACAGCATGGAAGTATCATAATAAAAACTAAAAAAAAAAAGAAAAAGGTATATATGTCCTTAGTTAACCCGTAAGGAAAATTTATCATCTTAGAAACTGCTGCTGTGTTTTCCCTGATCTTAAAGAGGAAACGTCAATTAGCCGACTTTCAGTCCATCATATTTTTATGCG